>NC_140973.1:20632344-20667344 GCF_056783735.1 Eptatretus burgeri
CCCCTCCAAAAAATTTGTTAGAGAAAAAAAATTTTTTTTGCATTTCTCCATGTTTTAAATGATTTCCAACCCCCCAAAATTGTTCGAGAAAAATTTTTATTTTTTTGCATTTCTACATCTTTTAAGTGATTTCCAACCCCCCCCCAAAAAAAAAATTGTTAGAGAAAAAAAAATTTGTTGCAACTTTTTTTTCAACAAAATTTCGATTTCTTTTTTTTTTGCATTTCTGCATGTTTTAAGTGATTTCCAATCCCCCCCCCCCCCCCAAAAAAAAAATGTTGGAGAAAAGAACTATAACTGTCAGCACTGTTGACATCGTATTTAATGAATAAGATATAAGGTTCACTTGAGTGACCCAGCGGTATTGGCAGCAGAGGTTTTGCACTCTCCCGAGTGCTCCCCCTCAAGTTTTCAAATCAAACGAGTGTCAGGTGATGTGATTGACCATTTTGATGGCATGTACACCACACAAAATTGTTGTTCTCAGTGATCAATATATCTGCTATGACTGGTCATATCTACATTATCGAGCACAGTCATGCAATTGCCAACAGTTATTGAGTTTATTCTTCGACTGTAATATATACACATCAGTTAAGGTCCACCAGGGACCTTCATAAATTGTTGCTCAGAGAATAAATAAATCCTCAGGGACTAAATGAATAAAAAATAATTGAGACTAAATCAAGGACAAACCTCGGGAGAACTGCCATATGTCCAAAACCCATAGTGAGAAGTATTATACATCTTGAGGGATGTGGGGATAGGAGGGTCCAGAGAGGGTTGTGGACACACAATTCAGAGAGATTCAAATGAGGATTTAATGATGGGAAAAAACTACAGGGTTGACTATAATACATGTATAGTAACCTGATGGAAGGGTCTAAAACTTGAAGGACTTTGTAAAGATAATTATTGTTATGCATGTTTGCAGTGCTCACATTATTTTCCTTTTGATGCTGGGCCATAACTTCAAACCTGTCATTTCCCAGGAGTGCGCTTGGATCGGGTGAGAGGCGGCAGGCAGAAGTACAAGCGGAGAATCGACGCGGAAAACAGCCCCTACCTCAACCCTCAACTAAGCCAACCCATCAAGAAACCTTGCAACGGCACCCTGGGTAGGCTGGCGGGCGTGACCGCACCGCGTCGCGCCTTTACGGTCCGTGGGTATGGCTCAGTGGTCGAAGTGCTCGCCCCGCATGCCGATGGCACTCGGTAAAAGGCCATGCATGCCCCCGTCTGCCTGGATTACGTCGGCCTTGGTCCCCATGCGCCTATTCATGATGGTTGGCGCTGCCGTGCGATGAATCGGCACGGTGGAGTCGAAATGGCAGCACTGAGTACTGAGTACCCATCACCTTGTCCACTGATATTTGCCAAGCTAAAAACTATGTGCAGGGCTTAGTGACACAAACTGCTGTGTTCTCCCTGGGTTTTCGTTCTTGGCCGAAGGCTTGTCGTAGCCAGTTAACCACTTGCTTTGATTAGTTTCGCCCTTTTCCGGCACCCTTGGTCAAGTAGTCGTTGTTGAAACCAGTGCTGTTTGAATCATGGTTTAACTTGTTTCATGTGGTGTGCACCCTCAAAAGGTCTCTTCCGCCAAACACAAATTTTGCAATTTTGCAATTTTGCAAATTAAATTCAATCACACAAGTTCAGTGAGTAAATTATGGATTCTGGGCCTTGAGCAACTTGATCAAAGATTTAATACAAACAATTCTATGACGTCACCATGGCCACCATTATGAATTGCATGATCACACAATTGAAGATAAGACAGGTAAGGTCAATAAGTAGATGTAAAGGCAGCCAGTATGATAATACATAGCCATGCCAAAACATGTGACTTGAGAGATTACCAAACACAACAACCCCGAAGAAAAATGTGCATGTTCAGCCTTTAAAGCCTCAGGGTGAGGAGAGAGGGAGAGATCCCAACTGTTTTTTCCTTATCACCAATGATATTTTACAAGCAGGCACATAGCACCATCTCACCCAAACACCCACTTGCATGTGAGACCATTCTTGTATTATTGGCTTTCGCGTTCAGAGTCCTTATGAGTTACAAATTTCATAGTTATGAAGTATGAACTTCCTGTGTCATTCAAACGAATGCGAGCAAAAACTTACTAACCAAATCCTTTGTTTTCAGTCAATAAGATCATTTCGCATCTCATCGTGGCTGAGCCAGACAAGATCTATGCCATGCCAGACCCTACGGTACCCGAAAGTGATGTCAAAGCGCTGACCACACTCTGTGACCTTGCTGACCGGCAACTTGTCGTCATCATTGGTTGGGCGAAGCATGTGCCTGGTAAGGGGGTGGGGCGGTGTAAAGAGGACTTTTCATTTTCCAACACAAAGGGTTGTTTTTCTTGAAGAGGTCCTTGAGTATATGGTGTCATTACTGTCCATGATGTATGGGACCGTTCTACAAGAAAATGCAGTCAAGCACATATATGGGTTGTGATTGTTTGAATAGAAATGTCTGTGTTAGGAAGTAAAACGGTTTTACTTGACGACGTTGTGCAATATTAACCGAAGCTCAATACAGAAAGGTGATCAGTAGGCCTTAAGAAGGCTGGCTGATTGTGCTTCATGCTGGACCTTTTGTGACATGTGTTGTGCAAGGGATTAACTCATAACATTTCTGTCTCAATGATATTGCATTACGCATCAGAAATGAACAAGAAATATTGGTGTAGGTAGCATTAACAAGAAATGCCACCCAGTAAAACCCAGATCGTGCCGAGTTTGTGCCAATTAGCAAGGCCACATTTGGGTTGCTTACGATTGCGTTCCAATAGTGCGGAGTTAAGGAAAGAGAGCTAATTTGCTCGTAGGCTGTGCGTTGGCATTAGGGCAGGCAGCAGCATGCAGGGAAACTTGGTGGAAAGACGAGGCCTAGGCCTCGGGAGGCACACCCGCAAACAGTCTCAGAGCATATGATCTCGGCATCGGCTTGCCGCCCAGCGAGCCTTCCCGTGCTCAAAGCTTTGCAAGTTGCCCGCGATTTGGCTAATTTGCCGTCTGTCTGCGAGTCGGCATCGAAATGTGCGTTTCAATCAGGCGCGCCAGCATTAAGGCCTAATAAAATTGGCGCGGTGGGACTTTAATGAAGACTTTTATAGTTCATACATCAGTCCCCCGAGGCAGATTCTCTTCCGCCTTTATCTATTAGAGTACACCCCCAGAGAGTGTTTGCTGCTTGCTTGGACAGGAACGTGCGCATGTGTGGACAAAGATGTCTGCTCTGATTGGCCGTCAACTTGAGAAGTGGAGAGTAGAATGACAGTGCAAAGAAATACGGTGATGCTGTGGATAGTCAAAGAACCATCACCGATTTTCACAGGGCAATAACACTGTTATAGTGCAAAGTGATCCTGGGTTTTTGCACATCACAGTAACAGCCTTGCCCCAGAAGAAGGCTTTTTGGGACCTTGGGCCTTGCAGGCTAAGAAAACATAAGCAGTTTGTTTGTAAGAGTGCGGGTGGCTAAACAAATCTGGATCCACAGGGGAATAGGCCCGAGAGAGACTGAGATGAGATTTGGAAGAGGATGAACATGTGAGCCAATGAGACGAGAGTTCAGTTTGCTCGAGAGCGAGGAAACGGGGAATGAGCCCGCCTTGTTTGACACGTCGGCCACGGCTCACAGATTTGCATATGCAATGGGAAGTGAATAAAAATCACATCTGGAGTTCGGATATGACAAGAAGTGGTGATGGGTGGCCCATTTGAAAGACGACTTTGTTATTTTATGGTGCCTTCAAATCCGATTTTGATTTATATCTGCTACGCATGAGCACAATATGCATGGAAAGAACTTTATGGTGGTATTAAAAATGCCCTTGATGCACCAGCTTTCCAGGGTCTATGCAGGTAATTGGGGGTGAGGGGGACTGGGGTCATCACACTAGGAATTAAGTTGTGACAAAATGTAAACTTTGTAACAGCCTGGTGGTGTTCATGATTAGTAAGTTTATTATTTTCTTCCTGTTACTGAAAAGTGCCTTGGTTCAGTCAGCCAGTTTATCTCACTTGAGAGTTGATAAAGTGTTTGATTCGAATCCTTCTACTCATTGGTTCTTCCAGCATTTCCAGCCATATATATATATATATATATATCTATATATATATATATATATATATATATATATATATATATATATATATATATATATATATATATATATATATATATATATATATATATATATATATATATATATATATATACACACTGGTGGAGTATGCTTACACATTGGAAGCAACAATGAACCATGCTTTCCCATTGTCTCAGGTCACTCACCTGCTTTTTATTTTTCATTTATTTATTTTCATTTATTTATTTATATTTACCTTCCAGGCACTTTCCAATGGTCCTGTGATGTTCTTTCCTGGTGTATCGGCTTCGATGCCCGTCGGCACGCAAAATGGCCATGCTTTCCCATTGGCTCGGGTCACTCACCTGCATTTTATTTTTCATTTATTTATTTATTTTCATTTATTTTTATTTATTTATTTATATTTTCATTCACAGATGCGTTCCGAGGGTTCTGTGTTTTTTTTTCCTCCGGTTTAATCGGCTTCGATGGCCATTGGCACGTAAAACTATCGTGCTTCCCCATTGTCTGTGGTCACTTACTGCATTTATTTTTTCATTTATTTATGTTTTCATTTACGGATGCTTTCCAATGGTTCTGTGACTATTCCCAGTGTATGTGCTTCAATGTCCATTAGCACACACAATTTCAACTTTCTGCGTCACCCAGAAGTTACCGAACATTAATATGAGTGGTTATATGTATATATATATGTATATGTATATATATGTATATGTATATATATATATGTATATGTATATGTATATGTATATGTATATGTATATATATATATATATATATGTATATGTATATATATATATATATGTATATGTATATGTATATATATATATATGTATATGTATATATATATATATATATATATATATATATATATATGTATATATGTATATGTATATATATATGTATATATGTATATGTATATATATATATGTATATATGTATATGTATATGTATATATATATATATGTATATGTATATATATGTATATGTATATGTATATCTATATATACATATATATATATATATATATATATATATATATATATATATATATATATATATATATATATATATATATATATATATATCTACTCGGTGAATGCACCCGGCGCTGCCCGGGTCCTTTTTGAATGAATTTAATCTTCTATACATATGTCTTACTCGAGCACAGTATCAGTTCCCTATTGGGCCATGGCAGGCATAGGCTAAGGGGGTTGGTGAGGGGGAAACACCCCCCCCCCCGGCCGAGGGGCCTTGCCAGGTAACCTATAACCTTCCCGGGGCCCATCCCGACATTTTTTGTTTGAGTGGTCAGCTCCTATCGTTCACCTTTCAGGAGATTAGCATGTGCAGACAAACAAACAAACAAATAAACCAATGTCACCTGCAGGGTGACCCGTATCTTGCCAAAAGGTGACCACGTGTGACTTCTTTAAGGTCACACTGAGGTGAACAGAGCTGCTATCCACCAGGAGCGACTCCTTGAGGAATATCTGCCTACGAGAGATTCCGATGAGAAACGTTTACAGAGTAACCATGAAAAATATGCTTTTGCCTCATAACGTCACCAAATGACGTCATAATGTCTCAAGCTTGACATATCTAGAAAGCACTCATCGAGGTGTTCAATTTGAGGGACTACACGATATGGTTCGTAAAACTTGAAAATTTGACCCTGGGGTCAAATATGTTTCACCTGAGGCGCTAACCATGAAGGTCAAGGCCAATCGCCACCAAAAATTAATCAGCTGAGTGCCAGACCATGAACTATATTCCCATGAAGTTTGAAGACGATCCGATCAAAATAAGGGTTTCGTCGACTCCCCTGATTTGCGACAAAGTGACCTTGACCTTTGACCTTGACCTTCAAAATTTTGTGCACTGAAAAGGACCTCTATAGGCCTCGATATGTGAAGTTGCAAAAATTTCCAATGATAACTGTGCTCTGCAGAATTTTTTATATGTGATTACAGACAAACAATAAAAAAATAAATAAAAATAAACATACAAGCTGACTGACATATATTGCAAAAACTTCGTTTTGGCACGATGCTTATATATATATATATATATATATATATATATATATATATATATATATATATATATATATATATATATATATATATATATATATATATATATATATATATATATATATGCCGAATCACGTGACCTATGACGTCATCATTTTGTTTTTTTTTAAGTGCACCATTTTATCCCACAAATACAAAGTGTTTATACTTGTTTACCTCACGAGTGTTTGTATAAAGTGTTTGTTTTAGTTTTCCTCATGAGTGTTTGTATAAAGTGTCAATATTTGTTTACCTCACGATTGTTTGTATAAAGTGTTTATATTCGTTTTCCTCATGAGTGTTTGTATAAAGTGTTTATACTTGTTTACCTCACGAGTGTTTGTAGAAAGTGTTTGTATTTGTTTACCTCACGAGTGTTTGTATAAAGTGTTTATACTTGTTTAGCTCATGAGTGTTTGTATAAAGTGTTTATACTTGTTTACCTCACGAGTGTTTGTATAAAGTGTTTATACTTGTTTACCTCACGAGTGTTTGTATCAAGTGTTTATACTTGTTTACCTCACGAGTGTTTGTATAAAGTGTTTATACTTGTTTACCTCACGAGTGTTTGTAGAAAGTGTTTGTATTTGTTTACCTCACGAATGTTTGTATAAAGTGTTTATACTTGTTTACCTCATGAGTGTTTGTATAGAGCGTCGATATTCGTTTACTTCACGAGTGTTTGTATAAAGTGTTTATATTCGTTAACCTCACGAGTGTTTGATTAAAGCGTTTTTTTTTTCGTTTACCTCACGAGTGTTTGTATAAAGCGTCAAAATTCGTTTTCATCACGAGTGTTTGTATAAAGCATCTATATTTGTTTACCTCACGAGTGTTTGTATTAAGCGTCTATATTAGTTTACTTCACGAGTGTTTGTATAAAGCGTCTATATTAGTTTACTTCACGAGTGTTTGTATAAAGCGTCTATATTAGTTTACTTCATGAGTGTTTGCATAAAGTGTCTATATTAGTGTACTTCACGAGTGTTTGAAAAAGCGTCTATATTTGTTTACCTCACGAGTGTTTGTATAAAGCATCTTCTTCTTCTTCTTTCGGCTTCTCCTGTGAGGGCTCTCCACAGCTGATCATCCGTCTGATCCCCATCGTGATTTGGCACATGTTTTACGCCGGATGCCCTTCCTGATGCAACCCTGGTCACCTCTTACGACACAGGGATATGGTACACCTATTTTAACCGGGGTATACACCGGCCCAGTATACTGGTACTCATTTCGCCGACCTCGGAAGGATGACATGCTGAGTCAACCCCCTGGTGTATTAATTCAGTGGCCCAACGGGGCTTGAACTCAGGACCTTTTGGATCGCAAGCCGCTGCCCTAACCACTGCGCCAACACCAGGCTTGTTTGTGTAAAGCGTCTATATTAGTTTATTTCACGAGTGTTTGTATAAAGTGTTTGTATAAGTTTACCTCATGAGTGTTTGTATAAAGTGTTTATATTCGTTTACCTCACGAGTGTTTGTATAAAGCATCTATATTCGTTTACCTCATGAGTGTTTGTATAAAGCGTCTATATTCGTTCACCTCATGAGTGTTTGTATAAAACGTCTGTATGTTTACTTCACGATTGTTTGTATTAAGCGTCTGTATTCGTTTACCTCACGAGTGTTTGTATAAAGTGTCTAAATTAGTTTACTTCACGAGTGTTTGAAAAAGCGTCTATTTTTGTTTACCTCATGAGTGTTTGTATAAAGCGTCTATATTCATTTACCTCACCAGTGTTTGTATAAAGCGTCTATATTCGTTTACCTCACGAGTGTTTGTATAAAGCATCTATATTCGATTACCTCATGAGTGTTTGTATAAAGCGTCTATATTCGTTCACCTCATGAGTGTTTGTATAAAACGTCTGTATGTTTACTTCACGATTGTTTGTATTAAGCGTCTGTATTTGTTTTCCTCACGAGTGTTTGTATAAAACATCTTTATTTGTTTACTTCACGAGTGTTTGTATAAAGTGTCTATATTCCTTTACCTCACGAGTGTTTGTATAAAACGTCCATATTTGTTTTCCTCACGAGTGTTTGTATAAAATGTTTATATTTGTTTACCTCACGAGTGTTTGTATAAAGTGTTTATATTCGTTTACCTCACGGGTGTTTGTATAAAGCATCTATATTCGTTTACCTCATGAGTGTTTGTATAAAACGTCTGTATGTTTACTTCACGAGTGTTTGTATAAAGCGTCTGTATGTTTACTTCACGAGTGTTTGTATAAAGCGTCTATATTTGTTTTCCTCACGAGTGTTTGTATAAAACGACTATATTTGTTTTCCTCACGAGTGTTTGTATAAAGTGTCTATATTCGTTTACCTCACGAGTGTTTGTATAAACGTCCATATTTGTTTACCTCACGAGTGTTTGTATAAAGTGTCTATACTTGTTTA
This sequence comes from Eptatretus burgeri, assembly GCF_056783735.1. Lineage (NCBI taxonomy): Eukaryota > Metazoa > Chordata > Myxini > Myxiniformes > Myxinidae > Eptatretus > Eptatretus burgeri. Next base: position 20,640,955 of record NC_140973.1, read on the forward strand.
GCTCATGAGTGTTTGTATAAAGCATCTATATTCGTTTACCTCATGAGTGTTTGTAAAAAACGTCTGTATGTTTACTTCACGAGTGTTTGTATAAAGCGTCTATATTCGTTAACCTCACGAGTCTTTGTATAAAACGTCTGTATGTTTACTTCACGAGTGTTTGTATAAAGCGTCTATATTTGTTTTCCCTCACGAGTGTTTGTATAAAACGTCTATATTTGTTTTCCTCACGAGTGTTGTATAAAGTGTCTATATTCGTTAACCTCACGAGTGTTTGTATAAAACGTTTGTATGTTTACTTCACGAGTGTTTGTATCCATCCATTAGGACCATACTCTGTGCAGAGCGTTGGTGCCGCCGAAGCAGTCTCCTTGGCTATTGGGAACAATCCTGGACGGGTCGCCACTCCGACACAGTATACCAGCATGCTGGCACTCATTTTGCCGACCTCGGAAGGATGACAGGCAGAGTCAACCCCACCTGGTGTTAATTCAACAGCTGAGCGGGATTTGAACTCAGGACCCTAGGATCCCAAGCCCACTACCTTAACCATTAAGCCAACACCAGGCATAGTGTTTGTATAAAGTGTCTAAATTAGTTTACTTCACGAGTGTTTGAAAAAGCGTCTATTTTTGTTTACCTCATGAGTGTTTGTATAAAGCGTCTATATTCATTTACCTCACGAGTGTTTGTATAAAGTGTTTGTATAAGTTTACCTCATGAGTGTTTGTACAAAGTGTTTATATTCGTTTACCTCACGAGTGTTTGTATAAAGCGTCTATATTCGTTCACCTCATGAGTGTTTGTATAAAGCGTCTATATTCGTTCACCTCATGAGTGTTTTTATAAAACGTCTGTATGTTTACTTCACGATTGTTTGTATTAAGCGTCTGTATTTGTTTTTCCTCACAAGTGTTTGTATAAAACGTCTTTATTTGTTTACTTCACGAGTGTTTGTATAAAGTGTCTATATTCCTTTCCCTCACGAGTGTTTGTATAAAACGTCCATATTTGTTTTCCTCACGAGTGTTTGTATAAAGTGTTTATATTTGTTTACCTCACGAGTGTTTGTATGAAGTGTTTATATTCGTTTACCTCACGGGTGTTTGTATAAAGCATCTATATTCGTTTACCTCATGAGTGTTTGTATAAAACGTCTGTATGTTTACTTCACGAGTGTTTGTATAAAGCGTCTGTATGTTTGCTTCACGAGTGTTTGTATAAAGCTTCTATATTTGTTTTCCTCACGAGTGTTTGTATAAAGTGTCTATATTCGTTTACCTCACGAGTGTTTGTATAAAGTGTTTGTATAAGTTTACCTCATGAGTGTTTGTACAAAGTGTTTATATTCGTTTACCTCACGAGTGTTTGTATAAAGCGTCTATATTCGTTCACCTCATGAGTGTTTGTATAAAGCGTCTATATTCGTTTACCTCACGAGTGTTTGTATAAAGCGTCTATATTCGTTCACCTCATGAGTGTTTGTATAAAGCGTCTATATTCGTTCACCTCATGAGTGTTTGTATAAAACGTCTGTATGTTTACTTCACGATTGTTTGTATTAAGCGTCTGTATTTGTTTTTCCTCACAAGTGTTTGTATAAAACGTCTTTATTTGTTTACTTCACGAGTGTTTGTATAAAGTGTCTATATTCCTTTCCCTCACGAGTGTTTGTATAAAACGTCCATATTTGTTTTCCTCACGAGTGTTTGTATAAAGTGTTTATATTTGTTTACCTCACGAGTGTTTGTATGAAGTGTTTATATTCGTTTACCTCACGGGTGTTTGTATAAAGCATCTATATTCGTTTACCTCATGAGTGTTTGTATAAAACGTCTGTATGTTTACTTCACGAGTGTTTGTATAAAGCGTCTGTATGTTTACTTCACGAGTGTTTGTATAAAGCGTCTATATTTGTTTTCCTCACGAGTGTTTGTATAAAACGTCTATATTTGTTTTCTTCACGAGTGTTTGTATAAAGTGTCTATATTTGTTTTCCTCACGAGTGTTTGTATAAAACATCTATATTTGTTTTCTTCACGAGTGTTTGTATAAAGTGTCTATATTCGTTTACCTCACGAGTGTTTGTATAAAACGTCTGTATGTTTACTTCACGAGTGTTTGTATAAAGCGTCTATATTTGTTTTCCTCACGAGTGTTTGTATAAAACGTCTATATTTGTTTTCCTCACGAGTGTTTGTATAAAGTGTCAATATTCGTTTACCTCACGAGTGTTTGTATAAAACGTCCATATTCGTTTTCCTCACGAGTGTTTGTATAAAGTGTCTATATTTGTTTACCTCACGAGTGTTTGCATAAAGTCTTTATACTTGTTTACCTCATGAGTGTTTGTATAAAGTGTTTATATTTGTTTACCTCATGAGTGTTTGTATAAAGTGTTTATATTTGTTTACCTCACAGGTGTTTGTATAAAGCATCTATATTCGTTTACCTCATGAGTGTTTGTAAAAAATGTCTGTATGTTTACTTCACGAGTGTTTGTATAAAGCGTCTATATTCGTTTACCTCACGAGTGTTTGTATAAAGTCTTTATACTTGTTTACCTCACGAGTGTTTGTATAAAGTGTTTATATTTGTTTACCTCACGAGTGTTTGTATAAAGTGTTTATATTTGTTTACCTCACGGTTGTTTGTATAAAGTGTCTATATTCGTTAACCTCACGAGTGTTTGTATAAAACGTTTGTATGTTTACTTCACGAGTGTTTGTATAAAGTGTCTATATTCGTTTACCTCATGAGTGTTTATATAAAACGTCCATATTTGTTTTCCTCACGAGTGTTTGAATAAAGTGTCAATATTATTTTACCTCACGAGTGTTTGTATAAAGTGTTTATACTTGTTTACCTCACGAGTGTTTGTATAAAGTGTCTATATTCGTTTTCCTCACGAGTGTTTGTATAAAGTGTCAATATTATTTTACCTCACGAGTGTTTGTATAAAGTGTTTATATTCGTTTACCTCACGAGTGTTTGTATAAAGTGTCTATATTCGTTTTCCTCACGAATGTTTGTATAAAGTGTCGATATTATTTTACCTCACGAGTGTTTGTATAAAGTGTTTATACTTGTTTACCTCACGAGTGTTTGTATAAAGTGTTTGTATTAGTTTACCTCACGAGTGTTTGTATAAAGTGTTTATAATTGTTTACCTCAAGAGTATTTGTATAAAGTGTTTGTATTAGTTTACCTCATGAGTGTTTGTATAAAGTGTTTATACTTGTTTTCCTCACGAGTGTTTGTATAAAGTGTTTGTAATAGTTTACCTCATGCGTGTTTGTAAAAAGTGTTTGTGTTAGTTTACCTCACGAGTGTTTGTATAAAGTGTTTGTATTAGTTTACCTCACGTGTGTTTGTATAAAGGGTTTATACTTGTTTTCCTCATAAGTGTTTGTATAAAGTGTTTGTAATAGTTTACCTCACGAGTGTTTGTATAAAGTGTTTGTATTAGTTTACCTCACGAGTGTTTGTATAAAGTGTTTGTATTAGTTTACCTCACGAGTGTTTGTATAAAGTGTTTGTATTAGTTTACCTCACGTGTGTTTGTATAAAGGGTTTATACTTGTTTTCCTCACGAGTGTTTGTATAAAGTGTTTGTAATAGTTTACCTCACGAGTGTTTGTATAAAGTGTTTGTATTAGTTTACCTCACGATTGTTTGTATAAAGCATCTCTATTTGTTTACCTCACGAGTGTTTGTATAAAGTGTTTGTATTAGTTTACCTCACGAGTGTTTGTGTAAAGCATCTCTATTTGTTTACCTCACGAGTGTTTGTATAAAGCATCTATATTCGTTTACCTCATGAGTGTTTGTATAAAGCATCTATACTTGTTTTCCTCACGTGTGTTTGTATAAAGTGTTTGTATTAGTTTACCTCATGAGTGTTTGTATAAAGTGTTTGTATTAGTTTACCTCATGAGTGTTTGTATAAAGCATCTATATTCGTTTACCTCACGAGTGTTTGTATAATGCGTCTATACTTGTTTTCCTCACGTGTGTTTGTATAAAGCATCTATACTTGTTTTCCTCACGTGTGTTTGTATGAAGTGTTTGTATTAGTTTACCTCATGAGTGTTTGTATAAAGCGTCTATACTTGTTTTCCTCACGTGTGTTTGTATAAAGCATCTATACTTGTTTTCCTCATGTGTGTTTGTATGAAGTGTTTGTATTAGTTTACCTCATGAGTGTTTGTATAAAGCGTCTATTCTTGTTTTCCTCAAGTGTGTTTGTATAAACCGTCTATACTTGTTTACCTCACGAGTGTTTGTTTCAACCGTCTATACTCGTTTTCCTCACGTGTGTTTGTACGAAGTGTTTGTATTAGTTTACCTCATGAGTGTTTGCATAAAGCGTCTATACTCGTTTTCCTCACGAGTGTTTGTATGAAGTGTTTGTATTAGTTTACCTCATGAGTGTTTGTATAAAGCGTCTATACTTGTTTTCCTCAAGTGTGTTTGTATAAACCGTCTATACTTGTTTACCTCATAAGTGTTTGTATAAAGCGTCTATACTTGTTTTCCTCACGAGTGTTTGTATAAAGCGTCTATACTTGTTTTCCTCACGAGTGTTTGTATAAAGCGTCTATATTTGTTTTCCTCACGTGTGTTTGTATAAAGCGTCTATATTTGTTTTCCTCACGAGTGTTTGTATAAAACGTCTATATTTGTTTTCCTCACGAGTGTTTGTATAAAGCGTCTATATTTGTTTTCCTCACGTGTGTTTGTATAAAGCGTCTATATTTGTTTTCCTCACGAGTGTTTGTATAAAACGTCTATATTTGTTTTCCTCACGAGTGTTTGTATAAAGTGTCTATATTCGTTAACCTCACGAGTGTTTGTATAAAACGTTTGTATGTTTACTTCACGAGTGTTTGTATAAAGCATCTATACTTGTTTTCCTCAAGTGTGTTTGTATAAACCGTCTATACTTGTTTACCTCACGAGTGTTTGTATAAAGCGTCTATACTTGTTTTCCTCACGTGTGTTTGTATAAAGTGTCTATACTTGTTTTCCTCACGAGTGTTTGTATAAAGCGTCTATACTTGTTTTCCTCAAGTGTGTTTGTATAAACCGTCTATACTTGTTTACCTCATGAGTGTTTGTATAAAGCGTCTATACTTGTTTTCCTCACGTGTGTTTGTATAAAGCATCAATACTTGTTTTCCTCACGAGTGTTTGTATAAAGCGTCTATACTTGTTTTCCTCAAGTGTGTTTGTATAAACCGTCTATACTTGTTTACCTCACGAGTGTTTGTTTCAAGCATCTATACTCGTTTTCCTCACGTGTGTTTGTATAAAGCATCTATACTTGTTTTTCAATGCCTGGTGTTGGCTTAATGATTAGGGTGGAGGGCTTTTGATCCTCGGGTCCTGAATTCAAATTTCGCTCAGGTGTTGAATTAATACCAGATGGGGTTAACTCTGCCTGCCATCCTTCCGAGGTTGGCAAAATGAGTGCCAGCTTGCTGGTATACTGTGTCGGAGTGGTGACCCGTCCAGGATTGTTCCCAATAGCCAAGGAGACTGCTTTGGCAGCACCAACGCTCTGCACAGAGTCTGGTCCCAATCTCTTCCTCCTCTCCCGTTTTCCTCATGAGTGATTGTATGAAGCGTAATATTCCTTTACCTCACGAGTGTTTGTTATATTGTATTTTCTTTTATTCATGATATAGTATTAATTTGTGATTGGAATGATGCTGTTTGGAATGAAAATATGGAGAGATTTAGTTTAAAGCAGAATGAGGGAATTGTGTGAGGGTTTCACCTGTGACATTTGCGGATTCGCCATTTGTAGTTTCTATTGACATTGGCATCCACGTTACTTCTGTTGGGGTCAGCTGCAGTAAGTTATTTTTGCCAAGTCCTTCATGAACCAGCTATCCATGCCTGACGTTCGAATGAAGGTGGCACAGGAATGTGGAATTTATTGATGGAAACATTTTTTGGAGATGTTGGCCCCATCCCATGCAAAGCACAGGTACCTCGCTTTGTGTGTGCGTGCGTGCGTGCGTGCGTGCGTGTGCGTGCGTGCGTGCGTGCGTGCGTGCGTGCGTGCGTGCGTGCGTGCGTGCGTGCGTGCGTGCGTGTGTGTGTGTGTGTGTGTGTGTGTGTGTGTGTGTGTGTGTGTGTGTGTGTGTACATACTCCATGATTTTGGGTTGTATTCATCAGGATAAATTATTAATCAAAAGAGGTAGTGTTAAGACTTCTGACTGTATAGAATTTAGTGAGGCCTCATCCACAATATTGTGCACAGTTTTGCCACAACTTAGGAAGGACAGCTGCCATAGAGAGAGTTCAGCATCGAGTGATTAGATTGATTACTGAACTCGCCAGACTAAGCTATGAGAAGCGCTGGAGGAGACAGGAATGTGTACATTAGAAAGGAGGAGATTACTAGGTTATCTAATGAAGATGTTTCTGATAATGAAGGGTATAGACAAAATAAGTTCAGAAGATTTCAGCAGAATGTAACAGTGATTGGACCAGATGACATAGCCTGACAGTTAAGAAGATGGAAATTGGGACATTAATCAGGCAGTGGTCTTTCAATCAGTGTAGTTAATGCATGTAATGATCTCCCTGAAAAGGTAGTGACAGCAGAAAGAGTATATAGGTTTAATTGGGAATTAGATAAGTACCTTGAAAAATTGGGGATCGAGGGGTACAGCGATATTGGCAAGACTTGTAGGTTTCATGCATATGGATGAGTGATAGTATCTGGTGTTGGTGTTGCATAGGAATAATTTACGGAATGGCTTCATCCTATGCCACCCACCTTGCTAATCCTCAATGTATATTTATATATGCTAAAAGATAACTTATTGCTTGCTTCTAATCAATGAAAATCCTTTGAACGGCCAAATTCGAAATGCAGTGACATTGACTGCAAACAAGTCGGAAGTTGCATTTTAACCTTAATAGCTTATTTCCTTGCAACAGATGAAATGCTTTGTTAACTGTGTCAAAATCCTTAAACACAGTGGATTTGTGCTCTACACCTCCTGTTGGTGAGAACATTTCCAACGAATGCTAGTGTGGCACAAGCTCACCATTCCAATTAAGAGGATGTCTGCCTTTGAACAGTTCAATCTGAAACCACCATCCTGTGTTAAAAAAAACTCCTGTGGCATGACCTCTCAACTTACCTGAATGAGAGAACATAATGTTGGGCAAAACTGATGTCGTTGATCAAAATCAAAATATCGATATTAATCAAAAAATATAAAAATATCGTTTTTGCCAAAGCACATCTTCACTTTTGTCCCCAAATTTCAGCTTCCCAGCTCAAAGGATGGCTGACATATTGCCCGGACAAACAAACAAAAAAATAATTAATCGATAAATTGATTAATCAATAAATCCAAAATACTCTTTACAGCCAAATCACTTGGTCACTGTCATGCCCAAATATCAGTTTCCTCGCTCAAAAGGTGCCTGAGATATTGCCCATATGAGAAATAAAATAAGTAATTATTAAATCGACCATAATCAAGTAATTTATCAATTAATTGATTAATTAAAAAAAATTACCGTTTTTGCCAAAGCACATCCGAAATTTTGACCTCAAATTTTAGCTTCCTCGATCAAAGTATGGTTGAGATAGTGTTTGGACAAACAAATGGGAAAGCAAGAAAACAAACAAATTGAGTAAAAACTGAGTACTCCCTTTCTTCGGTGCCCAGCGATGACGCCATGCATCGCCTGGATATGGAATTGGGAAGGAGCGGTGTACAAAAATGTCCAGATGTATTTCAAAGATCTGTCCTGAACATCAGTCATATCTAGATTGTTGGGCAAGGCACCGTGACGTGTAAATTAGCATGAATTTCAAAGCCAAAATAAATTCCTTTTTCATTGATCAACAGTTTTATAACAATTCCTCACCGGTGGTGACAATGTCCCCCCCTCACACCTTCCCTCTCTCCCTTGCAGGATATTAACACAAATTGCATTTGTGCATCCGTCATGTCTCGCATTATAAATCAAACAATATCTTGTTACAGCGATCTTGTTGAAAATCGAGTGTTATTCACAGCAGCCAATTCTTCATGTTGAGTCCTTAGTTGTAATATCTGCCCAATCTTTAGTTCTGCTTTCCTGTCATTGTTTGTTTGCGGGACTGTTATTCAAAGTTCAAAAAGCCCATTGCCATTTCTGTGCGGATGTGCATGGATTCAAATTTAATTGAAACTAACCTCCTCCAGAGCCGGCTGTCTCGTTCTTACCAGACACTTGACGTGGTGAATATCTCGTTTTACCTTTGAATGATTAATTTGATTCCGAGTTCACCGCCCCCCCCCCTCCCCAATATTCAGTGCTCACAGTGGTTGCACAAACCTGTTATAATACAGTAATCCATGGCTTGAATCAAAACACAGGTTTGAGCTTTATGGGTCAGGAAGGAGCGTTTTCATCACAAGCTTTGTTTAACACATAATTAATAATTTACCAACAAAGCACTGCCACTGCACGGAGGTTTATTTCTAATTACTGGAGTATTAAAAACACTGTATTGAATATCATGTGGAACATTAATCTGTGTTAAGATTGCCTTGTCAACACAACTTTAGTTTTATCGTGACATAATTTGAGAACAAATCATATTAGCTCATTTTGCTTGCACCTTACTCATTTGAATTTGTCTGTTATTCTATAGAAGGCCAAACGTCGGAGCAGACCGTGATTGTTTTTCAGCTCTGGGGGTCTCGCTTCGGACCATAGCAGATATTTTCCCACAAACATCAGTGGCTTCAATCGATAGAAGGATCCTGTGGGCAACCAGCTGATAGCTGTGATTATCAGGGGCTCAGAAATGGCCTCATCCAGTTCATATTGGTAGGGAAATAGCCTCGTGGAGGCATGTACTCTATTTAGTGTAATTGTAGTTATATTTGTGAATATCCACTTTCAAACATGAAGGCACCACCAACTACCCACTATGTGACTACCCAGCAAGCAAGGTTCAGTTTTGACGTTTCGACAACTGAGTGTTCTTCACCCACAACTGTGCAGGAATCACGTGCCTTTGGGATAATACGTTACGGCTGGTGCACAAGTCCCAGGTGAAGACCACTCATTGGTTGAACCCCCTGGGCACATATACCAGTACCAGTTGGTAGTGCCTTCATTTTGAACCAGTTCACGTTGATAGTTGTGTCAGCTCATCTACTTGGACCTTGGATTTGTGCAAATATCACACTCAAAAGGTCAACCTTGATCAATTTGGCCCCTTTTTAAAGTCTTCTTCTTTTTTTTTTTTCCTTTACCCTGCATTCTCGATTCATTTGTAATGCTAATATTCTACCTAATCATTAAGTACCATAATCTATCGCTCCTTTATCAGACAGTTCTGCATCCATTTAGTTTGGTCTTTCCTCGAAGACTCTCGTCCCTTGTTCTTCGATGTTGTCGCTCGTCAGTGAACTCTCGATGGTGGCCACAGAGGAGCACCAACGATCCGATAGCAGCATGTCGTGACACGACGATGGCCCCGTGGTAAAACACAGCACGATTTGTCGTCACATCCCCCCTCAATTGTTACCTGCCCTTTGATCGACACTTTCATCTGGCAATAACTTTGACCACAAAAAGAGTACCTATCAATGTTATAATCTCCCCACCAACAAGCTGCTACTTATAAGCTGTCTTGCCGTGGAAAGATAAATAAATCTTTATTTTCTCCATCTAATCAAACTAGATTGTCACGGAAGTTCTAGCCTTCAAACAGGGGATCTTCAGCTTTACTGTTTTGAAATGAAAATAGCTTCCTTGCATCAACTGTCATGCAAAACAGGTGACAGGTAATCAATCATGTGATCTGATATGCAAATTTTGGTGATTATATGGATAGGCATTACAAAGGAGTAAAAGGCAACCCATTGTTTTCTCAGTTATACTGGTCACAAAGGAAGTAAGGAGATCCATAAGGATAGTGAAGTGTACCATGCCTCGACAAATACATTTGGACATTTCCATGACGTGGAGAACAATGATTTGTCTCGTCCACTGTATCAACATGGTACGCTGTAAGGGTATCATGTCCTCGCTGACGGGAGTAGGTGCTCATGAAGCAGTCTCTTTGGCAAATAATGTTGAGTCGAGTGAGTGGATTGCCTTCGCCTTCTTAATGGCAGTCAGGGAAGGAAGTTGGAACTTAGGCAGGGTAACGGTGCTCAATGGCCTGCTATTTTCGAAAGTCACTGTGGTTTCTTTATCATTCACATAGGAGTGCAAGCAGAGAGGACAGCCAGTTTAATATCTCCTCCAAAGGGATGATGCAATAGCCTGAAGATGACACTTTATGAATCGGAACCTATTTCAATGGGATTTCGTTTTCATTATTTGGGACGAGACCAACTCAAACTCGAGTACACGACAGATCGACATGAAATGAGCATACAGAGATCCATCCAGATGCCCTGAATGTTCCTGATTGGTGCATTTTGGTTTGCTTTCCATACTATTTCCCTTCCTTCCATTTGGGTGCTATCTTCCTTGCATACCCAAGAGCTCGGGTTAGGAAGCATGTAGGCCCGGAGTACAAATTCAATTTCTTTTTTCTCACCTTGTTGCGAAATCCGAATTGTTTTGCAGCCACTAAATAGGATCCTCGTGCAGCAATCATTATCCGCGTCCTAATGCCACCCATATATATTCAACGCCGAAACGTCACCGCACTCACGACCACCATTCATCAGCCTTAGCTAGTGGCATTCATAACGCCTTATGACATTCTCATTGTAAGAATATGCAAATTAACTTAATGCACAAAGCCCTAGTAAATTATTAAACGTCTCCCGACAGTTTTGAAGCACGCCTGGAGCAGATATTTTTGCTGCCAGTACCCGTCCGACTTTCGCGTAACCTCGCATTCTTCTTCGGGAGGCGCGTCGTGGCCAGCTGCGGTCGCAAGGCAAGGCCTGGCGTCCTGCGGATGTCAGCAGCTGGTGGCGAGTCAAAGTCGCCCAGAGTACATCAAGAGAATGCTGTGGCTAGCAGCACTCTGCCACCTGTGCTTCGGAGCAGCGGAGCAGCCACAATCGACCGTCTTCACTCCTTCCTTCATGCTTTTCCTCCTCCTGCTCAACAACAGCAAAAACAAAAAAACAAAGAAAAAACTTTCTCTTCTCTTTCGCATTGCATTACCTCTCTCTTCCTTTGGGAAACTCGTACAACCTGTGTACCTGAATATAAGATCTCCCACAATGATGCAGAACGTCTGGAAGGCCGTGGTCCATCTATCGTGTGGAAGGATTGAAGAACAACAATTGCATTCATGATATTCCATTGACATTTACGTTTTCCTCCTGGGAAGTTAAACAAATGCTGCAAATTCAGAACATGAGGCCTGTGCTAATCTGCTCAGTTTCCTCTGACACCACTTGTCCTTACCTTGGCATATCCCCAGATGTTCTCATTCCCAAGCAAGTGGCACTTAAAAGGACATGTAACCAGGCGGATGAGTACCCTTAGCCATGCCTTTCACTTGTCCATAGAATCCGTTGTAATCAACTGAAGCATTAAGAAGGTTTGCTATGAATTGGAATCTCTGTATAAACTCTTCACCTGCTACTCATTGACTTTTTAACCCCTGCACCTTTCAACCGGTCTGTACTCGATCCTTCCACTATCTGTGCATAACTTTTAGCAGTTTGTCAGGCCGAGGCTGGGCCCACCACGGCCATATTTTCTGGACGTGTGGCTAGGCCTCAAACAGAAGCCCACACCTGTACTCGCAGACGAGTTCAGAACCACAGGCCCACCGCCTGCTTGCAAGAATGCACAGCGCAGGGTTATGTGAAAGACAGATGGGCTGATGGAGAGAGGGCGGCCGGAGTGGCGACAGTGCTGTGACCATACCATGTCATGCTGCCGCCTTCCCCGTGTGGGGTTTGCAAGCTCAGCTTGTCGTGGTTGCAGTTTTCCCCTGATGCCAGCAAAGCAGAAGGGTGGCTGGGTTTTGGGTGACGTGCTGAGTGCTAGATGCTCCAGGTGTAGTGATGTATACAAGGCGGCAGCATTGCCATCTTACTTGGGCTTCAGGGTAGAGGATTTTGTGGTGACTCAAAACATCTGCCATGGGAACGTTCACCAAATTTTCAGGATGTGTAAATGTAGTACAATGATTAGGAATGAGCAATCCTTCGGCGAAAGTGGTGGGACTTTAGAATTGAGCAATGGAACAGGTGTGATCGATCTTTGTCAAAGCATGCTGTCAGAAGTTTAAAACATCCTTACATGAGTGCAAATGCAGTCATGTGCAGCGAAAGTATTTAATGGTAATTTGTTTGTGGTCAAGTCGAAGGTTGGACTGGTGAGAGGGACATGTATTGCTAGGAGGAGAGAAACGAACAAACCGAACAACACAAAGGGAGACATTCTAAAGTTTACATTGAAGCTTCAGCCTTGGACACGTGTTCTTTTATTTATTTATTTTCCTGCCTTACAGCTTCATGAGCCAAACAAAATCAGGCTTGCCACCTGCCAGCTTGTATATTATATGACACCACAAAACATGGGTAGAAGGAAATGAAGTGAAAGAGAATTTCTTATTTGCATAACCCAATCTGTCATCAGTCTTTTCTTGTTGGATTAACCAATTAGAGAGAGAAAGAGAGAGTGGGAGCTCTCAAAGACACAAGCTCGAAAGCAGGGGTTCCTATCCATGGGGTCATGCCACAAAGCAACTGGTACAGGGTGGTTGTTATTATCATGCTATATTTTAAATGGGTAGCATTGATGTACCACAACACCTTTGGAGACAAACCATACACCTCAGCCTGCTTTGTGCTCCAACTACCACATGCTTAACACCCCAACGCTAACCTCTGAGACGTGGCATGCCATCTCAACTACCTGACCAAACATCGAGCGGTTGTATTGCAGTGTTCAGGCCAAGGAGCAGTTGTATTGCTGAAGCCCATTGCCAGTAAACCAAAGATGAAATAAAAAATTTCAGGACATAGACATTTCTTATAACGCCATCTTTTCAACGTCAATGGTAAATGTCGATCTTTGTCTGTGCATGAGTCCAGGGTAGCACAAATTTGAAGCTGTCTGAATGCAGTCACCCTGAGGATTAGGTTGGAAAGCCCTACCATGAGAAAGGGATGTGTGCAAACCAGTATTTTAAGCATGTCTTCAACACAGGTCTCTGCCCTAATTGACAAAACAAATTTTGAAATGTAAAACTTGCTTTGGGAACTTGGATGCCGTTTAACACGACATAATCAAACTAGAATGGCACTCGGTAGAGCGTATACCTCCGCCATGCTCATGAACAATTTACGTTTGGTATCCCACTGAGAGGGCGGATCTGCATCTGGACCTTAACCAAAATCTAATCAATTAATTATTGTCACCTCCCCGACTCATCCAGCACGTTTCGTCCAAATCCATCGACAACGTTTTGAGATATCCTGCTCGCAGACAGAAAAACAGACAGACGGGGGCGAAAACATAACTTCCTGGGCAGAGGTAACTAAAGACCTTCAGGATGTATTATATATATATATATATATATATATATATATATATATATATATATATATATATATATATATACATATACATATACATATACATCTCATACCGTACTCTGTCACAGAACATATGTGCCCCCGAAGCAGCTTTCTGTGCAAGGGTTATACTGGGTGGTTTGCCATTGTCTTCCCAGCAGCAGTTAGGGCAGCAATTTGTAATTTGTTCAGGGTGCCGGAGATAGTCTGCCTACTCTTCGTGAAGGAAACTGTGGGACCTTCAATGTCCATCGATGAATGCCAGCAGAGGGAACACACATTTTTACGTCTATCCGAGGAACGGAACACACATTGATGAACCATCCTGCCTGTGAAACGTGGGGTTGTAGGCCACAAATGATGACAGTTTATAGCTGGACCGGAATTGGTACCCAGGCTAGACAACTTAGAGACGAGTGTGCGTACCTCTAGGCCATCCGACAAGCCCTTGTGAAGGAGATAGAGTACAGTTAAAAAAGAGCGATGACTGCAGATGTGCAGAAGGACTCAGTGGTGACTAAATAGAAGAAGAAAAAATAAACAGCTTTCTGCAGACCTTACATGGCAAATTGGGTGACTTCAGGCTTTCATCATCTACGGCCTACAGGCTGTTTACACCTTGTTAATGATGAGTGTGAGGAGAGTCAAAACCAGGCAGATAGCTTTGTTGTTGCCAGCCGCCAATACAGGCAAAGATCTGAACAAACAATTTCTGCAATGAGCCAGCTCTCATCACCTAAAAGGCCGAGAAAAACTCAAACCCAGGTCCCTAAAGAGAAGCTCTCCTTCACTGCAGACAGACGGAAAACTGCTGCAGATTTCGTCTCGTAAAAGCGAAGTTACGCCTTTAAGCCGACACAGGTCCACAGGGGGCAAGAGCTGTTAAGATTAAATCCCCAAGTGTTTACGGTGAGTAAATTCAAACTTTAAGGCCTGCCCGCAGCCTCTAAGCCCACAGGCAATTGTCAGGCTGATTGGGTAAGTGCCAATACCGTGTACTTGATTGAGCCTGCCTGGCCGTGTGGTGCATTGGTGGGAACTGTTGTGGCTCCAGAACTTGTTAGAGCCAAAAGGATCTCTTGTTTTAAACCCATACAGGCTGTGATTTGCCCTGTAGGAAGTGGTGTGTGTGTGCGTGCGTGTGCGTGTGTGTGCATGTGCGTGTGCGTGCAACCTGTAGGAAGCCTACCAGAATAAAATGATCACCACTCATTGTAAACGTCCGATCTGTGATATGAACACAGGGCTGGGAGGATCGTTTATAGGTATGTGTACTCGCCTCTGAACTGTCCAGACTGGATTAGAATCTCAACCAAGCTATAAACTGTCACCCTTGTGTTTCACATGCAGAGCGATACATGCATTTGTGTGGCATCCATTGCAAGGATGCTTAGCATGGGATCCATCGGCCAGCTTTAGATATTGATGGACATTAAAGATCCCATGGCGTCCTTTGCAAAGAGTGGGTGACTTATCGCTGGCAACATGAACAAATTCAAAATTCCAGCCCTGACTGCCTGCTGAGAAAGCAACGGAACACCACCAGCATAACACTTGCCAAGAGACTGCTTTGGTATTACTGATGCCCTGGTAACAGTGTGATTATAGTGATAATGATGATGACAATTATTATGATATGATCATGATCACATGGGCTACATATATTAGTATTAGTTATCATATAGTGCTTGAATCCCTGAATGCATCGAATCATTGACATTCTGTCAGATAGCCTGAGTCAGTCTTTGCCAAATGTTGAGTAGCTTTTATTGCAGCTCTTGTGTATTACTTGGCAGAGGTCAGCTTTTCCACAGCTCGCAATCCATGTTCCCAGAGGTGCTTGATGGCCTTCATGTCAGGACTCTGTAGTGCCCAGGCAAGAAGCTGCAGCACATTCTGTCTCTTCCAAACAGAGGTGGTCTGGACACATGTGGTGTGTGGTACCATTTTCCTGCAGTAAATGTTCCATCCAGCAAAATGTTTTGATGGTGTCATGGAAAAACGGTTTTGACCCCAAAAGAAGATGGTAATAATTGAGGCCATTCTTTCTGTCGAATGCAGCCTGTGGCTGCTGGTTGCATCATTGGTTGGGACGCAGCTATGCTGCTGATGCAGTGTCCCCCTTACCAGTGCACTGGTACTCATTTTGCAGACCTCAGAAGGATGACAGGCTGAGTCAACCTCCTAGTGTATTAATTCAGTGGCCCAACAGGGGTTAAACTCAGGACCCGAGGATCCCAAGCCACCACCCTAACCACAAAGCAACACCAGGCTTATTGAGGCCATTGAAGAAGAGATATATATGTATATAATATTTGTATATATGTATATATATATATATATACATATATATATATATATATATATATATGTGTGTGTGTGTGTATACAGTATATACGAGGTGTGTTCAAAAAGTATCCAACCTTAATTTTACGTGCGTAAACAAATGAAGCTAGGGAGGCGTGGTTTGGTGCACGTATGTAGGCGATCCTAATCCGTATGTGTGAATATTTTCCCGCCTGCAGAAGCTGTCAGTCGCCGACAGACCGCCGATGAGTGAGGAAGTGTAAGTGAGCGCGTCGGATTTTTGTTTTTGACAAAATGACGGATCACTGTGGTCTCATCGCCCGTGATCACTGTGTTGAAGAAGTTGGGATCGCTGTTCACAGTCTCCAGCATGTCCTGTGCGATCTCCAAACGGAGTTGCTTCTGCTCGATCGTTAGCAGCTTTGGCACGAACTTCGCTGAGATTCTTCTTAAGCCCAAATCCTCAGTCACAATGGAATGAACGGATCCAATGCTGACACCCGCCTCGTCTGCAAGTTCTCTGATCATGATTCGACGATCCTGCATCAGCAGGGTCCTCACTTGGTCAATGACAATCTCATTTCGGGATGTTGAGGTCCTACCAGAACGTGCTTCACGTTCCACTGATGTGCGACCATCTTTGAAGGATGTGCGCCTCCTTAGCTTCATTTTTTTTACGCATGAAAAATTAAGGTTGGTTACTTTTTGAACACACCTCGTATGTGTGTGTGTGTGTGTGTGTGTGTGTGTGTGTGTGTGTGTGTGTATGTGTGTGTGTGTGTGTGTGTGTGTGTGTGTGTGTGTGTGTGTGTGTGTGTGTGTGTGTGTGTGTGTGTGTGTGTGTGTGTGTGTGTGTGTGTGTGTGTGTGTGTGTGTGTATATGTGTATATACATATATATATATATATCCTACAGAAAGTCGATGCCCCCTTTCAAAAATTTCACCTTTTTTTTTGCCTTTCGCCTGAAATTAAATTACATGAAATCAGACTTTTTCCACTTTTATTGACACATCGTAATCCATAACTTCCAAGTGAAAATAAAATTCAACAAATTTCAGAAAATTAATGAAAAATACAAAAGTAGAATATCTTGGTTGGATGTGTCCACCCCTGAGTGAATACCTGGTGGAAGCACCTTTGACAGCAATTACAGCTGTGAGTGTTGGGATAGATCTCTACCAACTTTTCACACCTTGATTGGGCAATATTTACCCATTCTTCTGGACAAAACTGTTCAAACTCAGTCAAGTTGTGTGGAGAGTGTTGATGGACTGCAATCTTCAAGTCATGCCACGGATTTTCGATTGGATTTAGGTTGGGGCTCTGACTGGGCTACTCGAGGACATTTATCTTTTTGTTACTTAACCATTCCAGTGTAGCTTTGGCTGTGTGCTTTGGGTTGTTGTCATGTTGAAAGGTGAACTTCCATCCCAATTTTTGCTTTCTTGCAAAAAGGCAGCAGATTTTCTTCTGGTATTTTTCTGTATATTGCTCCATCCATTTTCCCTCCTACCCTGACAAATTCCCCAGTCCCTCTTGATGAGAAACATCCCCATAACATGATTCTGCCATCACCATGCTTCTTTGCAATCACCAAGTAGTGATGGTGTTCTTTGGGTGATGTGCTGTGTTGGGGTTGCACCAAACGGAACGTTTTGCATTTGGGCCAAAAAGTTCCATTTTGGTTTTGTCAAATCAAAAAACTTTTTGCCACATGGCTTCAGAATCTCCAGAGTGTTTTTTTTTGCATACCTCAAATGGGACTCAAGGTGGGAGTTTTAGAGTAATGGCTTCCTTCTTGCCACGCTACCGTGCAGGCCAGACTTATGGAGTGCTTGGGATATTGTTGTCACATGCACACAGTGACCAGTCTTTGCTAAAAAGGCATGTAGCTCTTTCATAAATTGCCATTGACCTCTTGGTGGCCTCCCTGACCAGTCTCCCCGTTGCTTGGTCGTCCAGTTTGGAGGGACAGCCTGATCGAGGCAGGATCTTGGTGGCACCATACACCTTCCACTTCTTTATGATTGGCTTGACTCTGCTCCAAGGGTTAATGCAATTTAATTTCAGGCTATAAGGCAGTGGTTCCCAAATGGTGCGATGTGGCATGAGAGGATGACAAGTGTGGCGGGAAGATTCAAAGACAATCAAAGAAACATTTAAACATTCAAAGAAACATTTTTTCGAATGTATTTCTTATCAATAAAACATTCAGTATGCTGTGAGCAGATTTTTATTCCGAAAGCATGGCCCAGTGAAAAAAGTTTGGGAACCACTGCTATAAGGCAATAAAAGGTGAAAATTTTGAAACAGGGTCTAGACATTCTATAGGCACTATATATGTATATATGTATATATATATATATGTATGTATATATATATATGTATGTATATATATATATATATATATATATATATATATATATATGTATATATGTATATATATGTATATATATATATATATATATATATATATATATATATATATATATATATATATACATATATATATATATATATATATATATATATATATATATATATGCACATTTTAAAATAATAATAATAATGAGAAGAAGAAGCTGCTTTCAACCAAAAGTAAAAACTATATCAACTCCGCCTATTTGAGCAAAACAGCAAGAGCAGACCATGTCTTAGGTGAAGTTTCACCAGCTTCACAGCCGGCTTCCTCAGGCACCATAGACCCTGAGCCTGGGCACTTGAGATAAGGTCGTCCCCCAAGTCAATGCTACTTCTTTTTAGGCGGGTTTTCCAGCCCAGCAGTCTTTCCTGCCCAAATGGTCTGAAAGTAGGAATGCCGTTCTCCCCCTCGTTGTCTGAATTTGAGGTTGTTTGTGAAGCAGTGTCATGTCATGTGGTTATATGTGGTGCTGTATTAGAATGCTAATAAAAGAGAGAAAGGAAATTTATGAATAGCGGGTTGCACACGATATATATGTGAGAACTGTTCAAATGATATAGAGATATATATATATATATATATATATATATATATATATATATATATATATATATATATATATATATATATATATATATATATATATATATATATATATATATATATATATATATATATATATATATATGAAATGAGAGCGAGAGATGAACCTTCAGAGTTTAGGCTTTATTCCATTTGATTGGAGCCGCTTCTGTGGGCACACCGGGGAATACAGGTTCAGCTAGGAGTACATAAGCAGTAACGTATACATGTGCAGTTAATCATTGCAGACAATCCGCGTAAGCACGGAGTTCGATATAATCTCCATTCTCACCAGTCAATGAGCACCTTCAGTTAACGAGCATCAAGTGAACAGCCGATGTAAATGGCAATGCCCCGGGGACAATCACTCGTGCCGCAGAGACCTCCCCTTATACGCGAGACGCACAACATGTGATCCCGCGTCATGTCCCTCAATTCACGTCAATTCACCACATTCTCCCCACCTTTAAAATGTAACTAGGGGCCCATCTTACACACCATGATTGCTTTAGCACTATAGGAGTATACATTTCAAGCAACGCGGACTAATAGATCTACAGAAGCATACATGCCAAGCAGTGATTATTTTGAGTTGTAGGAGCATGGAAATGAGCATCGATATATGATATAATGGGCATATAGGAGCATGAGCAGCGAGAATGCCGATAATCCCCTTTACAGATTGAGTCGTCGAGGGGCCTTATTCGTCGACCTCTCCGGGAGTAAACGGCAGTTTCACTTGAGGGAGACTCCCGATCCTCTTGGTGAGCCTCGACTTGTGCCGGGGATGACTCCTCGATCGCTCTCGGGTGGAACGCGGCAGCCCCGTCGCCTGGCGGAGTTCCTGGGGGGGGAAATGTCAGAAGGAGGAGTGCCAGAAGGTGGTGTACCGGCGGGAGGAGTACCTGAGGGAGCCAGATGGCGAACCGACACAGTGGTCTCCCTGCCATCCGGGAGCCTGACATGAGCATACTCTGGATTAGTGTCAATGAGTTCGACCCCCTCCACCAGCGGTTCATACTTGCTTTGTCGTACCGGGCGTTTCATGAACACTGTACCGGGTTGGGTCAGCCAGTTGGGCACCGTTTGACCGTCAACATAACGTCGTTGGTGAGTAAACATACGTTCGTGAGGAGTGGCATTTGTGGACGTGCAGAGCAAAGAGCGTATGGAATTCAGAGCGTCGGGAAGAGTAACCTCCCATCGCTCGGGGCCCAGTCCTCTCGATTTCAGCGCCAGAGTTACGGCTTTCCAAATAACTCCATTATACCGTTCCACCTGCCCGTTTCCCTGTGGGTTGTAACCCGTCGTTCGACTAGTTGCTATGCCGTGCTCTAATAGGAATTGTTTTAGCCCGGCCGACATGAAACACGGCCCTCTGTCTGAATGTATGTACGAAGGTCTCCCAAACATAGCGAAGAGGTCAGAGAGACATTTTACGACAGTGCCCGAGGTCATATCCGAGCACGGAAACGCGAAAGGGAACCTTGAATATTCATCAACAACAGTGAATATGTATCTGTTGTCTGTTTCGGTCGGCAGGGGCCCTTTGAAGTCGATGTTTAGTCTCTCGAAGGGGGAAGTGGCCTTGATCAGTCTGCCAGATGCCGCGCCATAGAATCTGGGTTTTAGTTCAGCACAAACAGGGCATGAAGCATTCATTTGTTTAATATCTTCAACAGAATAGGGAAGATTTTGTCTGCGCACGAAATGTGCCATCCTGGTTACCCCCGGGTGGCACAGAGACACATGGAGGTCTTGCAAAGCCTGACTGATTGTTGCCGAACTGTAGACCCGGGAGAAGGTATCTGCAGCAGGGTTTTCTTTCCCGGGCCGGTAAACAATGTCGTAACTGTAGCAAGCTAGGTCTATCTGCCATCTCATAATTTTTTCATTCTTAATTTTCCCGTTATTTTTCCCATCAAACATGAAAGCCACGGATCGTTGGTCCGTAACGAGCGTGAAGTGGTTTCCCAGTAAATAATGTCTCCATTTCCGCAGCGCTTCAACGATGGCGTACGCTTCCTTCTCTATCGCTGAGTGTCTCTGCTCGCTTCTAGAGAGAGTTCTCGAGAAGAACGCGACCGGCCGCCCAGACTGATTAAGTGTAGCAGCTATGGCGTGATTTGAAGCGTCGGTCTCCACCACGAAGGGCACCGAGCTGTCGATCGATAAAACCACGGACTTACTGATATCATCCTTGAGATTGTGGAAAGCTCTTACAACAGCGGCATCTGGTGGAAAGTTTTTGCAATGCACTAGGGGATGTATTTTCTCGGAGTATTGCGAAATCCATCTCGCATAGTAAGCGAACATCCCGATCACCCGGCGCATTGTCTGCAAGTCCTGAGGTGGTGGAAGCTCACGGAGCGGGCGCAATCGCTCAGGATCAGGCTTAATTGTGCCGTCGGCTATTGTGTAGCCGAGAAGGTCAATTGACCTTGCCGAGAATACGCATTTCTCGTAGTTGAGAGTCAGATTATATTTTCTAGCAATGCTCAAGAATCTGTCCAGATTCCTATCATGTTCCCTCTGATCCCTACCGCACACTGTGACATTATCCACGTAAACAAAAGTGTCTTTGAGGTTTTCATCTGAGATGATGTCGTCCATAACCCGTTGGAAGCAAGCTACTCCATTCGTGACACCGAATGGTATCCTTCTGAACTGGTAGAGGCGCCGCCCTGCCTGGAATGCAGTGTAAGGTTTGTCTTCCTCTCGGATGGGAATTTGATGATAGGCGCTTCGCAAGTCGATGGTACTGAATACCTTATAATTGGCCACGCGTTCGACCATCTCATCTATGCGCGGCAGGGGGTAGGCGTCGAGTTGGGTGAAGCGATTGACCGTTTGGGAATAATCGACAACCATTCGTTTCTTATGGTTCTGACTGCTGGTTACTAACACCTGTGCGCGCCATGGCGAATCGCTCGGTTCTATAATTCCCTCCTCCAGTAATCGCTTGGTTTCCGAAGTGATGAAATTCATGTCAGCAGTGGTATATCGCCGCGATTTGATCGCTATCGGTTTGCAGACCGGCGACAAGTTAGCGAACAGCTGGGGGGACGTCACCTCCGCGGTGGTCAACGCATTTAAAATTAGACGAGGCTTGCTTCCTCCAAAGGGTATTTCGATGCGCGTGTGCTGCTTGAGGACATTATGACCCAGAATTACGTCTGCGCACAAATCACGAAGCACCAGTACCTTTACATCCCGATGCGTGTACCCT
Source organism: Eptatretus burgeri (assembly GCF_056783735.1). NCBI lineage: Eukaryota > Metazoa > Chordata > Myxini > Myxiniformes > Myxinidae > Eptatretus > Eptatretus burgeri. The sequence goes on from NC_140973.1 coordinate 20,663,034, forward strand.
TTTACGTCCAATTCAACATTGCAGTACCCTCGTACGCGGGATTGTAGTGAGGTGGCGGCCATGCATACCGTATTGTCAGTCGGGTGGATTACCCATTTCCTGCCCTTCACTAGCGAGCTGTTGACGAAACTTTCAGAGCTACCGGTATCAATCAGTGCCTCAGCCATATGCCCGTTAATTCGTACGTTGATGATAGCCTTGGATAGATTCCCCGGGGAGGCTGCAGTCAATTTATTTTGCGAGTAGAGAGCCGCAGAAGTGGGTTTATTTCTCCTTAGAGTAGATTTACATACCCTGGCATAATGCCCTTTCTTGTCGCAATTCATGCATGTGGCGTCTCTGGCGGGACATTTTTGACGAGGATGCCTTTTGTACCCACAAAAGAAGCATTTACCAACCGGAGCAGTTGCTGAGGAGTTTGACGAGGTCTGGGTATCCGGCTCCTCGGGTGTTTCTCCATCCCCTATGTCTGGCTGTGTCTGTGCCAGTGGGGTTCCTTGGGTTCCCATCGTAGCAGCGTTCATGAGCAGCATCGGTGTCCCAAATGACTCAGATTGCTGCTGAGCCGTATCCATCGCTCGAGCCTGATCGACTACCTTGTCAAGAGTGGGTTGCGCTTTCTCTAGTAAGCGTTGCCGTATGTGGGCTGATCTGAGTCCTTGGATGAATGCCTCCCGTGTGGCTTCCTTTCGGTGTTCCTCGGCGCTTACCGCCCGGAAGCTGCCGTCTTTTCCCAGCTGATTCAGAGCTTGCAGGAACTGATCGATTGTCTCCCCGGCTGCTTGCTTGCGTGTGTTGAGAAGATGTCGTATGTATACCTCGTTCTTGGGCTTCACGTAGAGCGCTTGCAGCACCTCGATCGCTGCTTCGTAAGTGTCGCACCCCGAGAAGAGCCTGTACACGCTGGGCGAGACATGATTCACGAGAGCGGCAAATTTGTCAGCTCCCTCCGCGATGATGGTCAGATAGTGTGAGAAGGAACAGAACCAATGTGACCATTTCATTTCTGCGTCAGTCGCGTTTGGGTCTGCGTCGAACCTCTCTGGTTTGTAGATCTTGTCCATCTTTGGTTGAGAGAGCCGAGAAAATCAAATGGAATAAATTGAAATGAGAGCGAGAGAAGAACCTTCAGAGTTTAGGCTTTATTCCATTTGATTGGAGCCGCTTCTGTGGGCACACCGGGGAATACAGGTTCAGCTAGGAGTACATAAGCAGTAACGTATACATGTGCAGTTAATCATTGCAGACAATCCGCGTAAGCACGGAGTTTGATATCATCTCCATTCTCACCAGTCAATGAGCACCTTCAGTTAACGAGCATCAAGTGAACAGCCGATGTAAATGGCAATGCCCCGGGGACAATCACTCGTGCCGCAGAGACCTCCCCTTATACGCGAGACGCACAACATGTGATCCCGCGTCATGTCCCTCAATTCACGTCAATTCACCACAATATATATATATATCTCTATATATATATATATATATCTCTATATATATATATATATATATATATATATATATATATATATATATATATATATATACATATATATATATACATATATATATATATACATATATATATATATATATATATACATATATATATATATATATATACATATATATATACATATATATATACATATATATATATATATATATATATATATACATATATATATATATATATATATATATATATATATATATATATACATATATATATATATACATATATATATATATACATATATATACATATATATATATATATATATATATACATATATATATATATATATATATATATATATATATATATATATATATATATATATATATATATAGAGAGAGAGACAGAGACAGAGACAGAGACGAATTGTGCTGTGTGGTGCAGTAAATGGCAACCACTATATATGAGATGTGAATAAAAGAGGGTTTTTAAAGCAGGAATAAAAGGAGAGGAGGGGATAGAGGAAGAGGAAGAAGACCTACTATAGCTCACACAATGCATTTGTCTCGTTCCCCCTGGACAATGGATGGTGGCCTGTCTGGGCACTAACAATATAGCTGTTTAGAAAACGCCTACGTGTCATGGATGTTCATTCACAAAGGGGGGGGGCGGTTTCTTAAGTGTGTGTGTGTGTGTGTGTGTGTGTGTGTGTGTGTGTGTGTGTGTGTGTGTGTGTGTGTGTGTGTGTGTGTGTAGAAAGCTCTTTCTAACCGTTCGGTACCTTCTGGGTGACGGAGAAAGCTGAATCTTTTTTTGCTGATGGACATCGAAGCCAGAAACCTCGGAAAAATCACAGAATCGTCAGACAACATTTATTTTATGAATGAAAATATAAATAAATGAAAAAAAAAATGAAAAAAATTCAGGTGAATGACCCAAGACAATGGGGAAGCATGGTGACTTCGTCTGCCGACGGACATCAAAGCCGATACACTGCGGAAAATTACAGAATCATCGCACAACGTTCATACATGAACATATAAGTAAATAAACTAAAAAATAAATGTAAAAATGCAGGTGAGCGACCCAAGACAATGGAAAATTTTGTGTGCCGAAGCTGATACAATGGGAAAAGTCACAGAATCATCGAACAACATTCATATATGAAAATATAAATAAATGAAAAAAAATTAAATAAATAAATGAAAAATCAAATTCAGGAGAGTGACCCGAGACAATGGAGAAACATGGTTCATATGCTTACACAATGTGTAAGCACACACCGCTCGTAATATGTAAAGCTCTTTCTAACCACTGACTCACTGAATGATATTACAGATCGGTACCTTCCGGGTGACGTATAAAGCTGAAATTTTGTGTGTCGATGGACATCGAAGTGAGTACACCTGAAGAGATCACACAATCATCGGACAACATCTGTAAATGCAAATATAAATGAATGAAAAAAAAAAAAGTGTCGGTGAGTGACCTGAGACAATGGGGAAGCACGGTAATTTTGTGTGCCGGTGGACATCAAAGCTGTTCCACCAGGAAAAATCACAGAACCTTCAGAAAGCATCCGTAAATAAAAATATAAATAAATGAAAAAACAAATGAAAATAAATGAATGAAAAATGAAATACAGGTGAGTGACCTGAGACAATGGGGAAACACAATTCGTATGCTTTCACAATGTGTCAGCACACCCCGTTCATGGACATATATATATATATATATATATATATATATATATATATATATATATATATATATATATATATATATATATATATTGTTGTGGTTCTCGGAACCGCATGCATACAACAGATAGTTGTCCTGAGTCAGTTATTTCATTAATATACGTGTAGTTAGGTCCCTACCTTTTGTTTAGTGGGAAGACAACGGAGTGCGTTGCAATGGGCTATTAGTGAGGGTATTAAATCATTTTTCCCCTCCATTCCACTTCCCACTCTTACTCTTTTCACTGCTGAGGTAAATTTTCCTCGCTTGCTACCCTCGTTTCGCTGGTCACAGCATACCACCATCAACCCAGCGACTCGTTTTCAGAGGCAAAATCCCAACGTTTGGCTGGACACACGCGATAAGCTGCACCGCCAACCATCTTCCCAAGGCCAGAAGTGGGCAGGCCAGGCCAGCCTCTGGCTGAAACCACGCCCAGAAAGGCGGACTACGTGAAGGGCCGGTCCAATCGGCATGCTTGGCTCAGACAATGACTCAGGTTTCGGCAAGGCTCCTCCCCGACCTCCGGGTTCTAAAAAGCGCCGACCTCCATGTAGTTGTGGGGTTGTTAAGAGAATTGCAAGTTGGTTGGAAGGAGAATTGGGAGAGGTTTTTGAGTATTGAAGAAGGACGAAGGAGAATTGAAGGAGAGGAGTCATTGAGAGTGAATGTTCCTGCCACTTTTCTCCGCCGACACGACATTGAACTGCCTCTTGCCTGGACCTGCCTGCTGCTCATCTCTCGCACCCCCCCCCCACTTTGGACTCCGCTCTTCTCCACTCGAGCCCCTCCTGCAGATACGATCTCCACACGCACGGTTGTGGCCGAACAACTCAACCATTGTCGGGTGCCGCACCACGGAGCATCTCTCCCGCGAAACGCTCAGGTACCGAGAAGCTGTAACCTCAACTCCCTCCCTCACTGGCTGCAAAAGTCCCTTTCACAATTGGGTTTTCTTTGTCTGAGTGCATGTCTGAGAGTGTTGGCGCCTGTCCGTTAAGTAAGCCTGTTTAAGATATTTTATTGTTGTGATTGTTGCTTTATTAATCTCGCGTCAAGTCGGCAGTGTCTGCTTTGTAAGTTGCTTATAAAATTGCCGCACCCTACACCTC
>NC_140973.1:20672344-20674844 GCF_056783735.1 Eptatretus burgeri
TGTGGGAATCGAACAGGGGTTAGCAGAGATGAATTACCGCACATATGATACATCACTATTACGTCATATCAATTTTTATGACGTCATTCCAATTTTTTGACATTTTTTGTTTCATTTGTTTCACAGCCTACAGTTTTCATCGAAACTTCCTGAAATTTGGCATGTATATGTAAAAATACCCTGCGCAGACAGTGACCATCTCTGATTTTGAAAATTCCTCTTAGAAAAAAGTTATGACGTCAAAATATCTCCGCTAATGGAAATCGCCTAAAAAATTATCTCCGAAACTAGTCAAGCTTTTTGAATTCCGTTCGTGGGAATCGAACAGGCCATTAGCAGAGATTAATTACCGCACATATGATACATCACTATGATGTCATCAATTTTTATGATGTCATTCCTATCGTTTGACATTTTTTGTTTCACAACCCAGAGTTTTCATCGGATCTTCATGAAATTTGCCATGTATATGCAGAAAGCCCACACGCAGGCAGTAACCATCTCCGATTTTGGAAATTCTTCCTAGAAAAAAGTTAACGTCATAATATCACCTCTAATGGAAATCACCTATACCATTATCTCCGAAACTAGGCAAGCTGTTTGAATTTTGTTTGCGGGAATCAAGCCGGGCATTAGCACAGATAATTTATCGCAAACCTGATACATCACAATGACGCCATATTCGTTTGTATGACGTCATCATTAAGAGGACGAGGATCTTAGCTCATTCGAGCTTGTTTTCTTGAAATTATTTATTTAAAAATCTAAAACATTTAGTACAGACAAAGAACAATTTATTTTCAAGCATAAAATAAACATCGTCATTTTCATCCAATACTTCCGAGTTCATCTATCTTCTATATATTATATGACTAAAACTGTCATCTTGTATATATGTATGTATGTTCCCGAAATACTGCCAAAACAGTGCACGATAGCGCAAAAATTTTCGGCCCACATTACTCACCATTTGCCTGTGGTGTGCCGTATCAAGTTTTGTTAAAATCGGGCAATGAAAAAATTATTTAAAAAAATCAATTTCCGATTCAGTCAAGTACTCTTCGGGAGAATTTGATCAATGCAAACAACCTCAGCGGTATAGTTCGCTGGAGCTATCTTTTTTATTTTCTTGAAATTATTTATTTTAAAATCACAAACTTTTAGTATCGACAAAGAACAATTTCTTTTCAAGCATAAAATAAACATCGCCATTTTGATCTTGTACTTCTGTGTTCATCAATCGATATATATATATATATATATGTAAAATTAAAATATACATATATATATATATATATATATATATATATATATATATACTGTATATATATATATATATATATATGTAAAATTAAAATATACATATATATATATATATATATATATATATATATATATATACTGTATATATATATATATATATATAAAATCGGGTGTAGTGACGTGCACCTGTAATCCGGCTGCTCGGAGGCTTGGGTTGGAGGATCGCTTGAGGATGGGTGCTCTGCGCTGGGCCACGCTATGAGAGGGTGTAGGGCAGCCCGGAATCATGGCGAAACCCAATCCTTATCCCTGTGTCGTAAGAGGCGACCAGGGTTGCGTCAGGAAGGGCATCTGGCGTAAAACTTGTGCCAAATCAGTATGCGGATCATAATGGATGATCCGCTGTGGCGACCCCTAACGGGAGCAGCCGAGAGGAGAACAACGCACACACATATATATATATATATATATATATATATATATATATATATATATGCATATATATATATATATATATATATATATATATATATATATATATATATATATAAAACAATTAAAAGTGAAACTAGAACTACACAAATTTGAGCAATAATCAAGAGTAGACCTGGTCTTCGGCAACATTTCAACTGCTTCACAGCAAGCTTCCTCAGGCCAATAGACGCCGAGCCCCGGCACGTGTCCAGTTTTTATTTCCAATGTGACCGCTTATTTCCGGTTATGTGCTGGTGTCGAGGTCAAATGGATGAGTGCTTTTTTATTTTATTTTGCAAACCTCAAGCACATTAAACGTCAAATCACATCATCGAAGGGCTGCTCTGCTCTTTAAATTTTTTTTTAACTTTCATGTGATCTGGTGTTGTGTGTGTGTGTGTGTGTGTGTGTGTGTGTGTGTGTGTGTGTGTGTGTGTGTGTGTGTGTGTGTGTGTGTGTGTGTGTGTGTGTGTGTGTGTGTGTGTGCGCTTGTGTTTGTTTTTATCAACATATCGAGTGATCCTCAGCACAATCTTGCTGAGGAAAGAGACGGAACTTGGACTGTGCATGTGCATTTGCCCATTTTGAACCCGCTTTCAAGTCCTGGGTGTACATGCAACTCCAATGGCTACCAGCACCTTGGCTCTGTTACCCCACACGGTTCCCATCGTATATTTTGTCTCAAATCATCTTGCAATGTCTGCTCGGACTTTCCTTTTTTCCTTTTTTTGTATACCTTGTCGAGGCTCGTAAGAGAGCTAAC
>NC_140973.1:20679844-20699844 GCF_056783735.1 Eptatretus burgeri
TGTCTTCCGCTCACTGCCATATGAGGACGAGCTCGTATTTGCTGAGGATTTTGTGATGGACGAGGAGCTGTCACGACTCGCTGGCCTCCTAGATCTTAATTCAGCTGTCCTGCAGCTTGTGAAAAAGTACAAGGCCCTAAAGCTTGAGAAGGAGGAGTTTGTGACCCTCAAGGCTATTGCTCTTGTCAATTCAGGTATGGAATTTGAGCTCTCGTGACTTTCCTCTTTTTAGATAATCACTTGTCTTTGTTTAGCTTCAATCAATTTTTCACTGACAAACTGTTTTTGAAATGTACATGCGTCTTCAATGAGGCCAAGTAATGTATCACGAGCAACTTAGATCTACTTTCATACGAGCTCGTGTTCAGGTTTCTCAACAACAGTCACTTTAATAATTTTGTGTTGCCAACTTACAGCATTTGCATATTAAATCATTTTCTTCTCGTTTTTGGCTCACCTGGACTTTAGTCCGGTGACCTTATGCAATCGAGCAGTGTCCGTAAGTGAGTGAGTCAGTGAGTCCGTAAATACTTCGGTCATTTCCCCTTGAACTCATTTTCCCTTGAACTAAGCATACGATTTTGATGAAACTTGGCCACAAGCTTCATATCTGATGCTTAACAAAGTTTTATTGACCGGATCAAAATCTGCGCTCATTTGGGGGGATTATGGGGGTTTTTTGACCCCCCCCAAAAAAATGGGTATTTGCTCTCTTCTCCGAAACTGCACACACAAATTCGATGAAACTTGACCACAACTTTCATCACCCGTGATGTACTAAAGTTTATTTACGGGATTAAAAAAAATCGGGGTTTAAGGGGCTCTAAGGGGGTTTAAGTAACTGTTGCTCCTGATCCAGATGAGCTTCAGGATGCATGGTCCTATTTATTTCTTCATTACTTTTTGCACACTTGAGCCACAATATGCATATTCGATCACATGACTGCTCATCCAGTACATCATTTGCATTAAAAGGGCACTAACTTTATTATTACAGTGACAGTTCCTTCTGCTTTGTGAGCAGAATACCTAACCAAACATTGAAACGATACATTGAGATCTGTCAAACAACTGGATTTGTTTTCTTTTACCTTTTATTCTTCCTTCCTTTTCTTTATCTTCTTGCATTCCCATCCTTGTGCAGACTCCATGCACATTGAAGATGCACCTGGGGTGCAAAAGCTCCAAGACGTTCTGCACGAGGCCCTACAAGAGTATGAAGCGTGCCAGCACGGAGAGGACGGTCGGCGTGCAGGGAAGCTCCTAATGACACTACCCCTCCTGCGGCAGACGGCCACCAAGGCCGTACAACACTTCTATGCGGTGAAACTCGAAGGAAAGGTGCCCATGCACAAACTCTTCCTGGAGATGCTTGAGGCAAAGGTCTGACAGCGGCTGCATCACAGTTAGGCCAGCACTCTCTTTTTCTCTTTCGGTGAGTCTCTCCCTATCCTCTCTGGCATTCCCTCGATCAATGAACTCTCCCCGACTTGCCAGTGGACACACGGAGATTGTTTGAATCCTTACACGCACAAGAGAAGAAAAAAATCTTGTTTCATGCTTGCGTGTCTCACAACTTTTATGCCACATCCGCAGCCCTTACAGAGGCCACAGGAGGTTTTGTCTGTCCTGAGTAGCCAGACCTCCTCCCCTGTGCAAAGAACAGTAATTTTGTCAGCCTGATGACATCGGTATGATGTGTCGGTTGGGTATGAGGGTGGATAAAGCAGTGAACATTTGCTCCTTTTTCAGCGATAGTAATAGGAGCGCAAGTTGGCCTGTAAGGATGCTTGAACAATCTCGGCTCATCCTGAAGCACTCGTCTAACCTGTTGGTACACGGAGCATGCAAAGCTGCTGCAGCATCTGAATATGGCCATTTGTCTGTTTGTGGCTGAAATCCCAGACCAGATCACTGGAACTTCATCCTTTTTAAAATAAAAAAATTATATACTGTCCTATTACTGCTCAAACTTAAAGGGAAACAAATATCTGAAGAAAAAAAAAATCAACAACCCTGTCCAGCTCAATTTGTCGGGTGCACGTACGGCAGTGATCAAAGTGTAATGCTGAGAGATATCTTCGTAATCAATCCCTCCACTCCTCCTTTGAAAGCCATGGCTTCTCCACGCTCCTCGTCTCCGTGTGTCCCCGCTCACCCCGGCCTCTTGCCAGCAAGGCTCGACGAGCGATTCTCCTGGGCCAAGAAAGCCTTTTCGGTGACATGAAGGCAGCCAAAACAACATGCACTTAGCACGGCTTTCCCAGCTTTTGAAGACGCTTCGCTCTGGACGCTTTAATGCAATAATTTGCTTCGCTTTCCTTTGTTCAAGGGCTCCGCAGCACACGACGTTCGACGACGCTCCATGCACCTACTACTAGGACAACAGGCTTGAAATTCTGGGCAGAATTGCATTCTGGGACTGCAGCAGGGATTGAAGGAAACATCCCATCAGTGAAAGTTTGCTCATATATTTTTCTTATAAATCCGAATGCAACTCGGGCTATGCTAACGCTTTATCATAACCCTATAAACGCACGCACGCTGTCAACTATAACCGTGCGTTCTAAAATCGAAATTACAAATATGTAAATGTGAATATATTTAAAAAAAAAAATACAACACTCATAGGAATAAACATGCAAGCACTAGAAATTTCTTAGCTATGCAATTAATTGGTTCATTGTTGGCGGACGTGTAAGCATTGCTGGTTCGGTGTTAATCGAGATGTACAATACTAACAAAAGAGGACATTCGCATCTTTCTGCAAAACATGCTTCATATATTGTAGAGTCAGCCAAACAACAGTAGCTGCAGGGTATGATAGAGACATGACCATCATGTTTTATGTCGGGGTTCGAGGTTCGATTATGTGGTGTATTTTTGAGCCGGCTGTTGAAAAATAAGATCACCATTCTGTGTGCATCGGGTGACAGTTCCTCTCGCACCTGTCCATCGAGGGTTAAAAAGAGTTCTGGACCGAGGTCACGTGATTGCATTTTTCATTTGTTATGCCTCCACAAGGCTCGTCACTTTAAGGCTCGTTTTCATTGCGCAGACTGATTGGGGCTGACTGGGCTTGCTCAGCAGTTGCCTCCAATCAGGAGCCAGGATCTGTGGCTGGCCATGCCTTTCATGGTATTTGATGGGAGCAAACCACTCGACTCAACCAGTCAAGTCACTGCACAATGAACCCTGACACTGGCATTGAAGATTACTTTAGGATCAGGTTTGCAGAGTATTTCACCGAGAGACGGTATAAGTGCTTCGTAATGTTTAGATATTTTTTCGCTTCATTTCCTACAAGAAAGGTACAAGGACGAGCCTCAAGTATTACGCAGTTACTCCAACATGTCTTTTCTACTGTTATTTCGAGTCACTGCACCCAGAGAGTGAGGGCAACGCAATAGGGACGCAGAAGTGTGAGGTATACAATTTGAAGCAGTTCGACGCTCACCCCGAGCAGTCCACTCCGCTCGTGTATGAGCTCATCGGCGACAAGACCGTTGATGATCCAGTGTGTGTATAATGCTTTAAGGTATAAGACAGATCCGAAAGACAGCCACCAACACTTGGCATTCCTCGTTGAACAAAATAAAATGTACAAAGTCACGTCCAACTTATAATCCTCGCTGAGATACCACATAGTACCAAAACAGTACTCTGCATGTCACATGTTTTGGCATACCATAACTGCTGTAACTGGCACAACACGGTTCGATAAGTCTTTACAAACGAGATTATTTTTCTCAGGAAGCCGAAAAGAACTTCATCCCTTCCGTTGCATTGTGAACTTAGTTGTGATCAAATCTTATACACCTCCTGCTACAGCCAAAAACAGATGAATCCGCACTGAAGGGAAAGTCTGAAAAATGAAACGCATTTGTGTACATATCTGATTTTGTGCAGATTAATATTTAAATATCGTTTTATGAACACACACACACACACACACACACACACACACACACACACACACACACACACACACACACACACACACACACACCACATTCCTGCAGTTAGCTGCAGCCACGTACCCTCCTAGGTGGGTTAAAACAAGTTTCCCACGGATCATTGCTTCTCCCAAATGGCTAAGGGTTCTGAGACTGTGCGTAATGGTCCCAGAACACCTCGAGATTACTTCGACCAAATGCGATTACGGGACGAGTGTAACTCTCATTTTGTACTGATTTATGAAGCTCGCCTTGGTTCGCACACGGTCCCGGCCTGCTTCGAGTGTTCAGACGAGGAGCCGAGATGGGAACGACGCGGATTGAGACCTCTTGTCAGAGAAGGAACGGTTAGACACTGGATTAATGGTGCCTGCTTCAAACGGGCTCGGCGAAATCGGACGACACAGACATCTGATGTGCCTAGAAGCAGGAATACCTGAAATGCGTGGGGGGGGGAGTGGGGGGTAAATATGGGTAATTTTCTGGAAGTGAAAATCCAATGCCTTTTTAATCGGGCAATGTATAGTGACGGTGAGTTTATTATCGACACTGAATGTTATTCATTTTGACTACTTTCCCCACACAGGGAATGCCGGTCATCCAGCATACGTCACAATGAGGTTGCTTTCCCATTACCGTGTTAATTGTTACGTCATCACCGTTTATACCGCATGCCAGGCTGTCAATAAAAGCAACGTCACAGGTACAGGAGAAGAACCTTCTGTTTTTAGATGATTATTTAAACGGACGTTTCGAAGTTTTAGGAAGTTTTCCTTTTCTTTCTTTTTTATTGGGAATATACATATGATAATATTGTATTTTATGTTGTGATCATTACAGGGAGTTTGTGTCGTTTTCCCATCGCTCCACAAATGTATTACTTTGTTGTAAAGTTACTTTGTACATATATCAACAAAATGCTAAATGAATGTTCTGTCATTGTACACATCACATTTCTTTTATTGCCAGCTTTGTACATTTGATAATCTGCTGCTCTTTTATTTATTCTCATCGTTCGTGACGGCGTCGAGTGCAGAATGTCTGCGGAGTGCGTTGCGGCGTTTGCTACGTTCAGGGCACAAAAGGCGCGACAACAAAATTTCACTTGCTTTCCATACAGATAGAAAACATGTAAAGTTAAAACAATGACATTAAATCATTATATTCATCATTTCTAAGTCGGCTGCAAATATTTTCTCCCCTTTCTGCAATTCGCAAACCTAAGCAGCAAGTACAGGTAGCACAATATAATCCAGTTAAAGCAGAGAAGAGCAGTACACACCTGCCAGCCCCGTCCTGATAGTTCTGCGTTCACCAGCAGGTTGTGGGGGGCGTCGGGGGCATTCCATACGACTTAAATGCCTGGCAAGGCAGCAACCAATGCGGCTGTGCCCCCAGACCCTCTGGATGAGGAAACAAGTCATTTGCAATCGGGCATGTGGCATTCTGGATATGCAAACAAAACTTTGGTCACGGCAGAGACGTCTCGCTGATGTAAGATGCTCTCAAGGTTTTAATTTCATTTCTGGGGCATGCAGTGGCTGAAAATTTTGGCTTTGTTTGCAACCACGGTTAAAACTTTGATACCTCTTTCCAGAGAGGACTCGCTTGCTTGCCTTCCAGATTCGACCTGAGACCATTGCTGGACAAAGTCGACATTGTAAATTTACACTTCCTCCAAAATCTCAGCTTCCATTGAAATTGCACTGTTAAAGACAATTGCAAATAATATGAAGTCATATCTCTTAAAACCAGGAAAGCTGGTTGATTCATTGAGCAATGAGTCCAAATCATTTAACCGACTGCTTAACTGCCACTCACGCTGACCAGGAGGCGAGGCCTCCACTGGACTTAAACCGAAGATCTCGCAGTTCTAGGCAGTGAACGAGCTACTGTGACGTCACCCAGATACCACTTTGGGTTCTTTACGATTTCACTGCGATACAATAAACGTGACAGAGGACCTTTTGTAAACTTGATCATGGGAGCCCCTGGAGGATGTAGTTCTCAGGATCGTCATCTCGGGCATGGAGATTAAGCTCGAGGTTGCGCTTGGATCGAAACACTTTACATGCTACGTAAGATTCTGAGCAAAACAGAACTGTGCGTTCAAGATAATTATTTAATAGCTGGAGGGAGAAGATGGGCAATAAGGAGTGAAACAAACCGGGGGGGGGTATTGTTGTTGTTGTTGGTTATACAGACCCAGTGTTACATTCTTTGTCTGGTCCTAACGCCATTTCATTGAACAAGTGTTTGGACAGCTTGAGTACAAGTCATGATCCATGCAAAGGATGTTCCAGGAACTTTGTTGTGCATCATTTGTTTACTCTCCTTTTCACCCCTGGAGTGTTGCTGGGTTTTGTAAAGCGGAATAACAACAACAACAACAACCGCACACGTATACGATTCGACATTTGCAATCCGGTCCTTCCCGCTCGAACCTGTACCACACGGGCAAAAGTTATTTTAACAAAACAACAAAAAAAGATAATAATGACATAATATTAATAATGATGATAATAAAAACACAACTGTGACATGCTGTTTTATTTTTTTTTTTTGGTTTTTTTTTTTTTTTGAAAATGGAACACCTGTTTTTGATTATTTATATATGTTCATGTTGGATGCAATAGGTGTGTTTCATTTGTATGGAATTCTTGGAGTACATTGACTGCATTTCTCCTTGCACTGTAGGCCGTAGATTTGATTTTGTTGGGTGTACAGAATGGTGGGTGTGGCATAAATGGGGGAAAAAAAAATCATAAAATAAAGTGAATTTCTTTCTACCCACACATGCGTCTGATGGACAGAAGAAGCACGGGCACGGCGCTCTGCCCTCCCATCGTCACGCTCATCTTGTTTCACCTTCGCCCAATATCATCAAACCGCAGCTTCTCCTTCCGCGGCACACTCCGACGCCGGGAAATTCGCACCTGTCAATCACGTGGGTCACGTGCGCAACGTCACAAACGACGAATGAATAACAATTGGCAAACCCACGTGCGTGTCCCACAAATTGAACATTAATCGAGGCAGATACATTATAATTAACTGCACTGCTCGCCTATTTTGGAACTTCATTAAAATTGATTTCTGGAGGAATTTTAACACTTAGTCGGGGTTCGGGTTAAAGCTGTCGGCGGGATTGTGGGAGTTCACTGGATTTATATGCCGCTGGTATGAGTCAGGGTCCGCGGCCTTGATGACATTGCCACGTGACCAACTCTGCATGAGGGGACTGTCAGACATCATGCCGTAAGGCCATCAGATCTCGCCCTTAGCCTTTACTTCATTGCCACATATCTTGCTGCCATTTGTGGGTGATTTCAATCAGCCGGATCCTTCCAGGCAATTACTTGCCAATGACTCCCAATGTGCATTAAATCTCCAGCATAACCAAGACCTTAGCCTCACGCTACATCTGTCAGTCGTTTTAATGCCCCTTACCTGATTAGCATCAATGGGGTGATGTGGGTATGGGGGTGGGGCCACAGGGGGAGATCATATGTGATATATATATATATATATATATATATATATATATATATATATATATATATATATATATATATATATATATATATATCTCTCTCTCTCTCTCTCTCTCTCTCTCTCGTTCTCTCTCTCGTTCTCTCTTTCTCGTTCTCGCTTTCTCGTTCTCTCTTTCTCTCTCTCTCGTTCTCTCTCTCTCTCTCTCTCTCTCTCTCTCTCTCTCTCTCGTGCTCTCTCTCTCGTGCTCTCTCTCTCGTGCTCTCTCTCTCGTGCTCTCTCTCTCGTGCTCTCTCTCTCGTTTTCTCTCTCTCTCGTGCTCTCTCTCTCGTTTTCTCTCTCTCTCGTTTTCTCTCTCTCTCTCTCTCTCCTGCTCTCTCTCTCTCTCGTGCTCTCTCTCTCTCTCTCTCTCTCTCTCTCTCTCTCTCTCTCTCTCTCTCTCTCTCTCTCTCTCTCTCTCTCTCTCTCTCTCTCTCTCTCTCTCTCTCTCTCTCTCTCTCTCTCTCTCTCTCTCTCTCTCTCTCTCTCTCTCTCTCTCTCTCTCTCTCTCTCTCTCTCTCTCTCTCTCTCTCTCTCTCTCTCTCTCTCTCTCTCTCTCTCTCTCTCTCTCTCTCGTTCTCTCTCTCTCGTTCTCTCTCTCTCTCTCTCGTTCTCTCTCTCTCTCGTTCTCTCTCTCGTTCTCTCTCGTTCTCTCTCTCTCTCTCTCTCTCTCTCTCTCTCTCTCTCTCTCTCTCTCTCTCTCTCTCTCTCTCTCTCTTGCTCACTCTCTCTCTCTCTCTCTCTCTCTCTCGCGCTCCCTCTCTCTCTCTCTCTCTCTCTCGTGTTCTCTCTCCCGTTCTCTCTCTCTCCCGTGCTCTCTCTCTCGTTCTCTCTCTCTCTCTCTCTCTCTCTCTCTCTCTCTCTCTCTCTCTCTCTCTCTCTCTCTCTCTCTCTCTCTCGTGCTCTCTCTCTCGTGCTCTCTCTCTCGTTCTCTCTCTCTCTCGTGCTCTCTCTCTCTCGTTCTCTCTCTCTCTCGTTCTCTCTCTCTCTCGTTCTCTCTCTCTCTCTCTCTCATAACATAAGTAATATTTGTTGTAAAATCCATCACAAAGTTCTTATCCTGATTCCAGCAATTTTAACCTTTATTGTGAAATGATCCCGAGATCATCATCATCATCATCATCATCCTGTTTTGATTTTAATGCGATCGTACTCGAGAGAAAAAAAAACAAAACGACTTATTAAATAATCGTTGGAAAAACATATAATAAAATGTATAAGGTTTCCTCGAATAATTTGCTGGCCATCATTTGTAACTGAAGTCACTGAAACCCGAGCAAACGAGGCTTGGAGAGGAGCCACGAACAGGTGAATCGGTCGTGGAGTCAATATTTAATGGATCTTACTGTTAAAGGGCGCAGGTAATTAAATGGGTTCGTATTTTCCTTTATGTGACGCAATTGGTGCCAAGGCCTGATGGGAGGACGAAAGGTTTGATGGATTGTGGAGACGAACAGAGAAGAGAGAGAGAGAACATCCCCGCAGGTTGTGAAAACCTACCTTGTACAGGTAATGCAAGTTCCACGAGCGTTGCCTGATTTGTCATTTATTTGGCTCATTATAGAGCAGGGATGGAGGAACCGGATCAGTGGGAGATGAGAGATGATGGGAAGGAGAAAGTCCGACCGGTGGAGGACGTGAGATGTTGAAACAAACCCCACCAACCCTCTTTTCATCCAGATCTTCCACTGATTTGTTGGAATTGCTCCGGATTCATAATAAATGCATTCCCGTATTCTCCGCCATATTTACATCCTCACATTCAGTTCGCATCGTCGTTTGTTTTGCAAACACTTTGACCGTTCCAAGAAATATCGTGCCCCCCCCCCCTTCTACACCACAACCCCTCCTTACTCCTCACACCAACATCCTCTCCTTCCAATTCTTTACTCTCACTCATCTTCTCTTGCCTGCCCTTCTCCCTTTCCCTCCCTATTCTATCCCCCCCACCCCCCCACAAACATCCTCTCCCTACCAACCTCCTCCTCCTCTCCCACTTCTCTTCCTCCCATAGTCCCACTTCCATTCCACACCCTTTCCATTCCTACCCCCCGGTTCCCTTCCTCCCCCTCCCCTCCTGTTCCCTTCCTCCCCCTCCCACCCCATTCCCTTCCTCCCACTTCTCCGCACCAACCCCATGAACACCCCTTCTCTCCACGCACACCCACCGTACACCCCTTCCATCCATGCCCACCCCACGCACACCCCTTCTCTCCTGACCAACCACTCCCCTCCGACCCTCTTCTCTTTCCTCCAACCCCTTCCCTTCACCCCTTTATCCCACTCAACCCTTACCTTCCCCTCCCACCCACCCATTTCCATTTCCTCCTCTCCAACCCCCCCCCAACCCCAATTTTCTCATTCTTGCCGCATATTCAAGCCCGAGGAGGACACAATTCGAGCCAAATCAGTCCGTATAATTCTCTCCGCGCATGCACGCGGGATTAAGGGATTAGACCCGACTGATCACCCAATGGACTCCATAACCGATTCGAGACCGATTGGGATTTGCAGAGTGCAGTCTTTTTGCAAGGAGAATGAGTCAGCGCTGCCGGAGTGAAAACTTTCGAGACGAATCAGCAGAAGGGTGGGGAAGGTCTCTCGAGATGCGACGATAACATCAAAGTGTGGCGAAAAGCCCCCAGGATTGAACAAACCCGCCATCTCACATTCCCACCAACATCCGTACCAAGATTATTTATTTATTTATCCATTCATTTGAGGACCTCCACGACCACGTTCGTGGAAAAGTTTGGGGGTCATGGTCGTATTTTGTTTTATGGTCTATATATATATATATATATATATATATATATATATATATATATATATATATATATATATATATATATATATATATATATATATATATATGCTGTCATGTCTGGCCCACGGAATCAAACTTACCTTTTCTTCAGACAATTTGAACTGAAATGACAAACGACTAATACAAACAACGATCTGATGCTTATACACTGAATCAATTAATTTAACAACACTCACCACCTGGCCTCCCCCTCCGCCCCAGCCCCGCAATGCATCACATACACACAAACCAACCTCCCGTTCCCCCCACTCCACGTCACATGCACACACATACACACCACCATCCCCTGCCTCCCGCTCCACATCACGCACACACACACACACACACACACACACACACACACACCACCCTCCCCGCTCCATATCACGTGCACACAAACACCCACACCACTCTCCCTCACCCCCACTCCACATCACATGCACACACACACACATACACATACACACCAACCTCCCCCACCCACTCCACATCACATGCACACACACACCATCCTCCCTTGCTTCCCGCTCCACATCACACACACACACCACCCCTCCCCCGCTTTACATCACATGCGCGCACACACCACACACACACACCACAGACACACACCACACACACACACACACACACACACACACACACACACACACACACGTTTTATTGTACCTTGCAAGCGACTTTTTGTGTTTACATGTTGCGTTGAATGGAACAGAATTATCTGAAATGGACATGTCCTCATTAATTCGACTAGAGTTGTAGCTCAGCGTTTATCCTCCTGTACTGGTGGAGTCGGAGTTACCATCCACAAACCACCATCCACAAACCTCGTGAAAGAGTGTCCTGGGGCAGTCGGCGTCACCACCATCAACAAACCTCGTAAAAGAGTGTCCTGGTGGAGTCGGAGTTACCACCATCCACAAACCTCGTGAAAGAGCGTCTTGGGGGAGTCGACATCACCACCATCAACAAACCTCATGAAACAGTGTCCTGGGGGAGTCGGAGTCACAACCATCAGCAAACTTCGTGGAAGTCTGGAAGAGCATCCTGGGGGAGTTGGAGTCACCACCATTAGCAAACCTCATAGAAGAGCGTCCTGGGTGGGTCGGAGTCACCACCATCACAAACCTCATGAAAGAGCGTCCTGGGCGAGTCGGCGTCACCACCATCAACAAACCTCGTGAAAGAGCGTCTTGGGGGAGTCGACATCACCACCATCAACAAACCTCATGAAACAGTGTCCTGGGGGAGTCGGAGTCACAACCATCAGCAAACTTCGTGGAAGTCTGGAAGAGCATCCTGGGGGAGTTGGAGTCACCACCATTAGCAAACCTCATAGAAGAGCGTCCTGGGTGGGTCGGAGTCACCACCATCAACAAACCTCATGAAAGAGCGTCCTGGGCGAGTCGGCGTCACCACCATCAACAAACCTCGTGAAAGAGCGTTTTGGGGGAGTCGACATCACCACCATCAACAAACCTCATGAAAGAGCGTTTTGGGGGAGTCGACATCACCACCATCAACAAACCTCGTGGAAGGGCGTTTTGGGGGAGTCGACATCACCACCATCAACAAACCTCGTGGAAGGGCGTCTCTCTCCATCTGAACTGTGACCTGAATCAATGACTACCAAAAGTTTCATTTTTCATCACGTGAACCTCATTGCCAAAGACTCCATCGTCAGATCGTTATGTACGAGTACGTATCATAACAATTATAAGTACAGTACTGTGTAGTATATCTTGAAATTTAATCAGGGAAATACTGTACACAAACTTGTTATTTAAAGGTTTTGTATCTAGTCCTCCACATAACATGATGCTGTTAGTGTACTGTACTTATAAACTTTTATATCATGATTACAGTATGCAGTAAACCTTCTCTATTCGAGGGGATTACGTTCCTGGAAAGTGCCGTGGATGATGAATCCACGGATGGGTGAAGAAAAGGACCTGTTAGAAAAAGGGGGTTTGGTTCAGGACTGACGAGCCAACCCCCCCCCAATCTTATCCTATAACTTGACACGAAACAAACCCTAAAATAATGTGTGATAATGTCGTTGAATGTTCTTGGATAACAAGAATAAACACATCTAAAATATTAAAGGATCTCGGTCTCGGTGTGCATGCGTGCGTCCATCCGCCCATCAACACGGGTTCTTCGAGTACTGTGTAACGAGCAATAAACATGTTAGATTTGAAAAATAAAGATAAACCAGACAGTTGTTGTCAAAGCCACCCAATGCTCACCTGTTAATACATTTTTCGTTTTTAAAAGAATAGTCTAATAATATTTTTTATAAAGCATTGCAGTGAAGTCTGATCCAAATAATTTTAAAGCAATATATGTATTTGTATATTGTAATCAGTAAAAAATAGTTTGGTAGATAAAAACATTAGAAAGGAAATAACTTGCACCAAAAACTTTGACATTTTCATGCTCACGCTTACGCAGGGGGAATCGCTATAGCTCTCTGTTCTTCGAACAGGCGAACTAAAAAATGGGTATATTTATTTTACACCTGCTTATTTATTTATTTCACGTCATGGTGTTGTTGAGATGAGGATGATTGTGATGTTGGATGGGTGTTCGGGTAGCTTGGAAACTGGTGGTAGCTAAGCTGGTGCTTTCACCACCCGAGGTTTGGACCATTCGCACACACATGTAAATACACCTCACCTGTCTACGTATCGAAGGTACACTCAAGTGACCTTCATACATCATCTTTGTACGTATCGTATGTCCACTCGAGTGACCTTTACGCATCGTCTTTGTACATATCACAGGTCCACTTGGAGGATTCTTAACGCATCTTTGTACGTATCACAGGTCCACCCGAGTGACCTTTATGCATCACCTTTGTAATTCTCACAGGTCCACTCGAGTGACCTTTACGCATCGTCTTTGTACATATCGCATGTCCACTTGGAGGATTCTTTACGCATCTTTGTACGTATCACAGGTCCATCCAAGTGACCTTTATGCATCACCTTTGTACTTCTCACAGGTCCACTCGAGTGATCTTTATGCATCGTCTTTGTACGTATCGCATGTCCACTCGAGTGACCTTTATGCATCCTCTTTGTGCATATCACAGGTCCACTCAGAGGATTCTTTACGCATCTTTGTATGTATCACAGGTCCACTCGAGTGACCTTTATGCATCACCTTTGTACTTCTCACAGGTCCACTCGAGTAATCTTTATGCATCGTCTTTGTACGTATTGTATGTCCACTCGAGTGACCTTTACGCATCGTCTTTGTACTTCTCACAGGTCCACTCGAGTAACCTTTATGCATCTTTGTATGCATCACATGTCCATTCTAAGGGACCTTTTTTCTGATTCTGATCCTCGATCCGCGCACTTAGCACTTTCTCCATATTTTTCAACGTGTAGATCACGGTTTTAAAATGTATATTTAACACTTGCGGTCATAGTTCCTGAAAAACTTGCCTGGATATTAGCCTCAGTTTTATTAATGTAGAGCACAGAGGACTCATTCATGCCATACGACCTCACCACTGAAGCTGCACTTTCACCTCTGGCCAACCAATCCAACAATTCCACGTTTTTGACTCAAATTCATCACTTTCTTCGGTCTCTCTGCACTAGATTTCCCATCACCACTCACTGTATGATTGGGAGGCATGACTCAGGGCAAATATTACAGGGAAGTGGAAAGACTTTGCAAAGAAACCATGGTAGCGGGTACTACGACGTGTTTATATGGCATAGGACACACTCCTCCCCAGCCACACAGCTCTATGTTGCTCGGTGGAAGGACACGGCATCATGCGGTGTACCATACTGGGTATACGAAGAAATGAGTGAGGAATGGCAGGAATGAGACCACGGACATGCAAAGCATTTTACCATGAATGGTGAATAAGTAGAAAAAGACATACACCGTGGACATGTGAATGATGAAGCTGTGGATGGGTGAGGTTTTTCTGTGCAGTACTGTACTGATAACGTTTTAGATTATGAGAAAGATATGTGACGCTTGATGTTCGAACATGAAAAACACAACTCATGTCAGAACAGCTGCACACAAAATGACACAACATAGTTTGTAAAGTTGACCGCTGGCACATCTGCAAAAACTTTGATATGGCAGTTCCAGAAAATTTGTGTGAAAATGAACCAAAAACAGTCACTGAAAACATTGAAGTACTGCTCACGTACGACCTAATGATCCCATCGGCTGTGAACATCGCAAACAAAGTGTTGCGACCAGATATCATACTTAGGTACAAAAAAGAAGAGAAGAAGGCACCGCAAATTGAGGTGATAATACCAGTGACCAAATACATGGTGAAGAAAATAACCAAATACCAAGACCTCAAGCATAAAGTGAAAAGATCCTGGAAGCTGAAGAATGTCAAAATTGTACCAGTGATCGTTGGAGCAACGAGAATGATAACGAAGAACCTCACAGAGATAATAAACATCCCTGGGAATATTACTACAATCGAACTACAGTTGGAAGCCATCTTGGGCTCAGGAACGATCCTGAAGAGAGCCGTCGGCACAAACCTTTGAGAATCGAAAACTTCACAGCTGGGTCCATGAATCGGGACCCCAAAACGAAATGAAGGTGGATACCTTGAGTCCGTCAGGGAAGGACTGCATTCCACTTTCTGAAACTCGCATATGTATATACCAATCAACGACACACACACACACACACACACACACACACACACACACACACACACACACACACACACACACACGGTGGATACTTCGATATACATGTATCCACATGTACATATACATATACAGTAGACAAGGCGTAAGTCGGCAGCGTGTAACTCGTCACTTCCCCGAAGTCGGCAGCGTTAAAAAGTCCCGAATTTATCTAATGTTAAATCCCTTTGAATAAAGTCTGTAAGTCATCATCTCTAAGTCGTCACTTCGTCTAAGTCGTCAGATGTTGTCCGTTCCCGCGTAATGGAAACTCAAGTAAATTACCACGCCTAACTCGTCACACGGAACTTCTACCTCGTGAGAAGCCAGATTTCATGGAATCGTGATGCGCGCTCATTGGTGTACACCACCAGTGATGGGCCATTTATAACTGCGCTGCGTTCAGCTCAGTCAGCGTGCCGTCCCAAATGCATCTGAAGAGGTAGACAGGCTACGCAATGCAGTCTCTGGCGAAGGAGTAAAGGATCGATCGAGCTTAGTGTTGAAGTCCGATCATGGTTTTATATTGGCTTGTTTTGTCCATCACCACACTCACTTTCACATCGGTATTGAGTGGTAGTCATCACAATGACTGTGTGTCATGTAATTTGTCGATGGTATACGAGTTTTTATTCCATATGAAAACTCATTCTACATTCATTCCAATGAATGAATTCTAACAGCCATTCATTCCACATTTGTCGATGGTCATATACCATCACCGATGGTATTCGAGTTGTCTTACAGTTGTTCATTATCTTTACTTTTGATAAAGTGATTCATGAATTCCATCTTTGCTTGATCACTTTCCAACTCACCAATGAACCCCCACCTATGCCCCGAGGATTGTTTCCCTTTTGGTACAATCGCCGGCTTAGAGATTGTTGTGCCCTCTCACACGTACGTGTCCAGGCCACGCGCGACTTCATCCTTCACCCCACAGTCATCATGAATGTTCGCATACGCGTAAGTCGTCACATGCCTAAGTCGTCACTTTTTTCTCGGTCCCAATGGTGACGACTTACGCCGAGTCTACTTTTATACATATACATGTAGATATATTATATATGTATATATAGTGTTGCGGAAATGGCCCTTAGTGTGTTGTTAAATATAGGATTATCCCAGATCCCCCATTAAATGCATGTTTAGCCAGGTTGTTCGGTAATTGGACGTTACATGTGTGTCGGGAGGTGTAGTAGGCTGTTCATTGTACGTGCAGTGGTGGTGTACCGAGAGGTTCTTCTTCTTCGTTCCCCTCTCCGAACGAGTCCCCGCCCAGCGCTCTGAGAGGGAGTGGCCTAGAGAAGTGAGCGCTGGGAAGGGAAGGTAGGACTGAGAAAGCCGAGGTGGCGCGATCAGCTGTACAAGGGACAGCTGTGTATGTTTGCGATCGGCTTTCGTGAGGAGCGAGCCGAAAGAAAGGCAGGGAAGGGACTGCATGAGGTCTGTCTGCCATCTGCTGAGGGAGTAACTGAACCTGAGGGTTAGTCGGCGATTTGCCGAGGGAGTAACTGAGCTTGAGTGTCGAGTGAGGATTCTGCTGTATAGAAACGACTAGTGGGAGACTGCAATCTGCTTCGAGAGGAACTGGCTGCTGTGTGAGTCGGCGATCGACTTAATGAGGAGGTTATCGACAGGTTCAACCTGCATCTTACCACGGAGCCTCTGTCCTTACTCACCTTACGGCTCGACGACGTCTTGTAATCCCGTCGATCCGCCTGTGGAGCCCAACACCCCGATTTGGCCTGATCTTGTGGAGCAGGCCAGGCCTGGATTCATATGCTGGACCTTGTAAAAAGCCAGCTGGAGCACACCATGGACCTCCCGCTCTTGTGCCGTCGACTTTACGGGGGCTGAACGCGCTGAGACTGCATGCGTGGGCGGTACAATAAAAGGAGGACGACGCCGCCATTTTGCAACGCGGCGTGTTTGAGCTTGGGCGCTCGAATCCGTTGACATCGGCTTGTCACAAGCCGCATTCGTGCCTTTGACACGTTTCCTCTCGTCCATGAGGCATCAACAAGTACTCTGTTTCTTGTCTGCATGTCTTGTCTGCATGTTGTCTAAGGTTTATCTCGCTAGGGTTCCCTTCGAAACCCGTAATCCGTAGCTCCCTAGTTAATAACGGGTTATAGATTAATTATAACATTGTCGTGAATGCTTTGCTTGTGTTGTGTTCCCCGATGTGTCCCCAATAAATCTGGCTGAGTTATACGAGATTTGCCACCTTAGATTTATTCGTGCCGCGCCGAGGAACGATCCGCTTGATTTGGATATAAAACCAAAATGGTTACGGACTGGGAGACTCCGCTCGGTCTCTGACAAATCCAGTCTGGAACCGCGGCCTATTTCCCCAACTGGCAAGGCACAGGTGTATTTTGGTATCGTGATCAGAGGCGCGTAACCCGAGACCTGTGCCGAGCCAGCCGGCATTATAACCCCGGAGACGGCGGTGCTGTTAAGTGACGCCGAATCTTCAACATTTGGCTGTCAAGAGTCAGGTGCGAATCCCACCATCGTCTGAATCCGTAACAATATGTATATGAATATATATATATATATATATATATATATATATATATATATATATATATATATATATATATATGTATGTATATACAGGGTGTCCCAAAAAAATATACAACTTTTCATCTGCAAAGAGGATGGTCACAACATGTATTTTTTTTAAAAGATATATGGCTGGATAGAAAGCTGAAAGGATGAAGTTTATTTTACCAATGTCAAAATTGCCACCAAAATTTAAATTTTGGTATAGAATCGTCGTTTTCTTTTAGACCACATGTTCGACGTCGGCTCCACGTTGTCCAATCACTGCCTGCAAACGCGTTGTCATGTTCTCCATCACTTTGGGAAACGTTTCCTGAGGAATGTTCTGGATTTCTCGGTGGATGTTTTCCTTCAGCTGATCAAGAGTCTGAGGCCCAGGGTTTCCATATATCCTGTCCTTGAGATACCCCCACAAGAAGAAGTCTGGAGGAATAAGGTCAGGGGAATACGGTGGCCACTCAACGTCTTCGTAGAGGGAGATAAAGCGGCCCTCAAGATGTTGGTTGAGAAAACGCCTTGTTTCCCTGGCTGTATGGGGCGGTGCCACATCCTGCTGGAACCACTGGGTTCTCATCTGGATCAGGTTGCTTCTCCTATGGGCCTGAGTACGTAGCTCAGGCAGATAGAATTCCTGAATCATTTCGTGATAGTTCCCCTGGTTTACCGTGCAAGTGCGTCCCTGGTCATCTTCAAAGAAGTATGGACCAATTATCCCATACCAACCAACCACCACCCACATGGTGACTTTGAGAACAGATCGAGGCACCAGTTCAGTTGATGCATTCCCAGGATTTTCAGTTCCCCAGTACCGAAAGTTTTGCTTGTTTACCTCCCCGGACAAGTGAGCATGGCATTCGTTCATCATGTGAAGTTTTTTGAGGAAGTCTGCATCTTCCTCCAACTTTCCTGAGAACCAATGTGCAAAGTCTAGTCGTTTGCGTTTCTGTTTATCAGTAAGTACCGTTTCCGTATGAATTTTGTATGGAAAGGTATGAATGTCTTGGCGAAGTATCCTCTGAACGGTGCTCTTATGAATGTTTGTCTCGGCAGAAAGTCGTCGAATCGATTTTTTTAGACTCTGAACGACTGCCTGTCTCACCATTTCCACATTTTCTTCACTACGACCTGTCCTCTTGCGACCACTGTGACCCTTGTGAAGGTCACAGATGGTTCCCACATTGGTAAACTTTGCGATGGTGCACTTTATTGTCCGAAAGTTTGGTGCATGGCGCAAGTGGATACCGAAATGTCTCGAGTAAAGACGTTGCACCTGTATGACACTTTTTGTCTGGTGCCAAAGTTCAACAATTTCCATCCGTTGTTGTACGGCCAGTCTTGGCATTTTTCTGGTGCTTGCTTGGTATCAAAATAAACTTCAGGGTCTCTGCAACAAGAAGGTGAAGCATTAGTGATAAAATTACTGTGTTTTTTAGGATCAAACGAAGCATTTTAAAAGTTGTATTTTTTTTTGGGACACCCTATATCTGTATATATGTATGTATATATGTATATATGTATATATATATATTATATATATATTATTTATATATATATATTTATTATATATATATATATATATATTATTTATTATATATATATATATATATATTATTTATATATATATATATTATTTATATATATTATTTATATATATATATATATATATATATATTATTTATATATATATATATATTGTTGTGGTTACCAAATTCGCAAACCACCATTCAGGTCCCTTAGGTGAGGTATCTCGGCAAGTATATGTGTAGTTAGGCCCAAACCCGTTGTCTAGTGGGAATACATGTCATTTATACGTGCTGCGACTCTTCAGGATAGCCGTTTTTCTTTTACTATCTTTATTTTGGACCAACCGCCATGATTACCACCACAACCACAACATCAACCACCAACCACAACGCCGCTTCACCACAACCGCCACGACCTTCACGTCACACCTCGCAACCGTAGCATCGCCACCGTTCTTGCCCCGCTGTGGGTACCGGTGTTGGACTCGTGCAGGGCGCACGTTGAACAGCGTGTACAAAATCACGGATTTTGTGCTTCAAAAACGGATCAAAAATGACACACGCCCACTTTTTGCCGTCCAATCGGTGAGCGAGGGGCGATTTGGCCCCGCCTCCAGAACGATCGATATATGCAAATTTGTGGATCAAAAAGCCTTCACGCCCACTTTTTCTCGGGCCAATGGGGAGCGAGGTGAAAGGTCAAAGGGAGGGGGTCAAAGGCGAAGCTACGGGGGGATAAAAGGACCGTGTTCGTCAGTCAGAGCCGTGTGTGGAAGTCTGGAGCCCGAAGCCTGCAATAGCTGGAGAAGCTGAAGAGAGTCGAACGAGGAGAGCCCAAAGAAGAGTCCAGGGTGGAGAGTCCAGAGGCGGAGAGGCGGCAGCGGCGAAGGCAGACGAGGGGGTGCTCGCGACGGTGCCGGGA
>NC_140973.1:20709844-20744844 GCF_056783735.1 Eptatretus burgeri
GTGGGTCTGGAGGAGAAGATTTTGGAAGGAATTTACATGACTGTCATTTGGAACACTTCCGGTCACATGATCAGAATGGCCTCCACAATTTAACATCAGAACCCTATCCTAATGTTGTAACCCAAATTTGGTAGCATTCTGATTGGTGGGTCTGGAGAAGAAGATTTTTGAAGAAATTCACTAAGTTGGCCATTTTAACATGCTTAAAGTCACGTGACTGGAACGAACTTTGCAATTTTTGTTACCAGTCTGGAGAAAAACGTTGCTGCAAAATTTCAGCCGGATGGGCCCAGCGGTTTGGTCGGAGAAGTCAAAATAGGAGATGGATGGATGGATGGTGTGCGATGACAATGCCTCGTCTGGAATTTAAATTCCAGATAAGGTAATGATAACTAGAATTGCACTCGGTTGAGCACATACTTCTGCCAGACTGAACAGTTTACATTTTGCATCCCACTGATAGCCTGGATATGCATCCAAATTGAATAGCCTGGCCCAAAATCGAATTGGCTTGTTCTTATCACCTACTTTCTCATCCACCTGGTTTGTCATAATGTGTCCAAAACAAAACATTTTGAGATATCGTGCTATATATCGTTTTTGGCCTTATTATCTCTCAGTGGTGAAGAATCACTGAAAAGATTCTAGTATATGGATCTAGATCTTCACTAAGATCTCATCAATTCGTCCTTATCACACACCCAACCTGTCAACCAATTTTCATTCTAATCTGTCAATAACTTTTTTAAGATATCCTGCTCACAGACAAAACAGACAGGGGTGAAAACATAACCTCCACACACCGGTAATTGGAAAGTTCATAGAACACCTGACCCCGCGTAGTCTTGAGAAAAAGGACATGGGAAGGGTCTTTTCAACTCTTGCTTTGCGTTTCCAAGCACGATCTATATTAAAAATGAGTCACAATATTGTCAGACTCTATATTCCCCAATGCTGAGAGTGCGGGCACCGAATTTGATTGGTCGAGATGGCGCAATATTTTGTCCAATTACTGCTAAACTGGAGGTTTGTGGAAAGGCCAACAAGACGATTTGTGTTCTCCAATGTTCAAGTATATAATTAAAAAATATAAAAGTTTTAAAAGTTGTTGAAAAAAAACCAAACCTTTTTCGGAAGTTTAGCACCATTCATGCACCGTCTTTTACACCACCTTATATAACACGTTACATTAATTCTTTGCGTCTGTTGTTTATCCTTTATGGTGTCCCAAAAAGCAGTTAGTTTCCTGTTTGGAATGATTTGATTTGAATGCCCTACAAACAGACACTGAAGCTATTGCTTTAACCTCCGGTGCACATGCGTGTGCGGGATGAGATTGAGATGCCGTACAATATAGAGCCAAAGTACTAACTGCAAGATTGTAGAAGTGTAGACAAGCTGATTCGTGTTCTATATCCATCCTTTGGGACCATACTCTGTGCAGAACATTGGTGCTGCCTAATCAGTCTCCTTGGCTATTGGGTACAATCCTGGATGGGTCACCACTCTGACACAGGTGTTCTACAGTGTTCAAAGTATTAAATTAAATTGAAGCTCCTCCATCATAGACTCACAAACACACAGACAGAGTGAACCAATCACTTTTCCCCGCTTTGCTGTATGCATGTGGGTAATAAATCCGTCAAATCTAATGATGTAATTTCATCGTGGGGAACCGGAGAGGGGAAGGAATGGGGATTAGAAAAGTGTTGCAGGCTCAGGAACATCACCAGGGTGTTCAAAAAATAATTTGGGTGGAGGGGGGGGAGGGGGAGTGGAGTGGAGTGCAGGGCTCAGGCAGTCTTAGAGTGAAGAATGTACAACATCGATCACACACTATCCCTTGATGAGACCTTGTCACAGACATCACACTCAACACAGAAGTACACAATCACCCATCCATACTCGTGCTCTCTACAGATCTTGCCAACATCCCTATACCTCTCTATCTTCAAAACTTCCAGGTACCTATCTAATTGCAATTTAAACTTTTCTACTGTTTCTGCTGCCACTACCTTTCCAGGGAGACCATTCCATGCATTAACTACTCTCTGAGTGAAAGACTCCTGCCTTACTACCGTCTTAACTCTCCTCTTCTTTACTCTCAGGCTATGTCACCTGGTCCTATCACTGTCCATTTTTCTTAAGAATTCTTCTGCGCTTGTTTTGTCCATATTGTACCCGATATTATCTTTAAAACATCTCTATCAGTTCCCCCTTGTAATCTCCTTTCTAATGTATAAAGTCCTGTCTCCTTCAACTGCTCCTCATAGCTGAATCGAGCTCAGAAAAAAATAAATCAATTGAGTTGCTCTGCGCTGAACCCGCTCTATGGCAGCTATGTCCTTCCTGAGTTGCGGTGACCAAAACTGCACACAATATCCTCAATGTGGACTCACTAAATTCCTGTACAATGTTAACACCACCTCTTTTGATTTATAAATGACCCCCCTCCGAATACAACCTAAAACCTGATTTTCTTTACCTATACCTGCCTGACCCCTGTCTGCTTACCTCCCTTATCTATTACTACCCCCAGATCCTTTTCTTGTGTGACACACTTCAAGATTGCCCCTTGCATCATGTATTCTCTATTTTCATTATTCCTACCCATCCCAATCACCTTGCATTTATTTATGTTAAGCTACATCTGCATATAGTTTGCCCAATCACCATTCATTTGATTCCATTCACGGTTCTACCTACCTGTCTGCATACTCAGATTGACATTTGCCTTCATCAGCAAGTCTAGTTATTCATTATAAAGGGGATTTGAACCTGGAATCCCAAATTAATAAGCTCATTGCATTGACCCCATTGAATCGCAGAATGTTGTGTGTGATAGAGTGTAAGCTTGCTGTATGGAAGGGGTTTCTTGCGAGTCTTTCCCGCTTCAAGTCTGCAAACCGATAGGTGAACTAGATATATTGGCCAAACAGTTGAGTTGATGTGCAGTCCAGCTCACGAACCCGGATCTCGGAGTCTCCGCCCGGTCTGGAAGGTCCCATATCGGTGCGGGTGGTGTCCAGCGTGGATTTGTGTGCAGGGCACACGGCCCATGGAAGCATCAGGATCTTCGCTGTCGAGACCGAACGAGTCATCGTTAGCCGGTCCATTAAGAACCAAGCCGCAGGAAAATTGGCGGCGAACAACTGCGCACGTGGTTACCATTCGTGCCGGCACTGTGCACACACCGCCTGTGTGTACGACCTCGCCTGCCTTGATTGTACACCTGCCGAGCCAGGGTCGTTCGACAATATTCCTTCGTCAACTTTTTTAGGATCTGTGGCTTTCGTATAGAGCATGCAGTTTTAATGGTGATTGTGGAATTATAATAACTGTGAATATAAATAATGCTCATTCTGAGACGAGTAAGAAAGAACAATAATAAAAAAGCAGAAGTGGAACTTTGACCTTATTTTTAGAAATTATGATAACTGTCATTAAAACACCAATTTCTTGGAAAAAACAAAAAGATTAAATTTTTCTACCATTATATTTCTAACGAGTAAATACAACCCGTCGCTCCACTGATGTGAGGGAGAGAGAAAGAGGAATAGAGAGAGGAGGCAGGAGAGAGTGCAAGCTAGGAAGGGGGGAAGAGCGTGGAAGGGAGGGGGGAGGTGGGGAGAGCTATACCTCACCAAACGTTGCGATACAGTGTGTGTGTGTGTGTGTGTGTGTGTGTGTGTGTGTGTGTGTGTGTGTGTGTGTGTGTGTGTGTGTGTGTGTGTGTGTGATATATATATATATATATATATATATATATATATATATATATATATATATATCTATCAAGGTTGGAAAGAGGGATAGGGGTGGGAGAAAGGGGTTAGGGATGGGAGGCAGAGGGGTGCGGGATTCTGATAGATGTGACACCCATCCGAGAGATGACGCACAAAGTGATGAATCACCCGGCCTGTGAAACACCGGGAGGACAGTTTAGAGCTGGGTTGGGATTCAAATCCAGGCTACACAGAGTGAGCATGTGTACCTCCCAGGTTTCCTGCCATGATGTGGTGATTCCTTACTTCAGAACTGAAAAGATTGTTTTTCTCATTGTGATCATGTAATTTATTTTGCCTTCCTATCTCCAGTGTAGAACCACAGTATCACAATTGAATGTTGAAGAACGCACCAGGTGACTTTACCACGCAATGCACGAAACGTTTGAAGAAACTTTTAAAAGCGAAATGTTTAATTTTGATTTGTATTTATATATGCCGAAGTAACGGGTCGTACAATGGAAGAACAAAAACGGTAAACTTTGTGGAAAATGAAATTTCACATTTCCAGCAAGATGTGACACCACCTGTTGCACTGCAGAACAACACGTGACCAATGCAGGCGAGTAGCCCTGAACTTTGCTCAAGTCGATCTATATACAGTATTCAGTGACAGTGCGAATATTGTGGAGCACTGGCTTTAGCACTTCAACAAAATGGTCGAGCTGAAACGGCTGCCCTGGCATGCAATTGGCACTCAACGAACGTCATATTTAACATACACCTTCCGGAGATGCCCGAAATGTCACATATGTCTGAATTGGACAAATGAACACTTTTATAGGAGTTGGAACTGCTTGCAAGTTCGATTCTGGAGCTTAAACTTTGTAATTCTCCTTAGTTTAAGAGAGACTCGCAGTGATCGCATATGCGGAAATGAAATAAAGCAACAACGCTGGCATCTCCAGGCGTATATAAGCATTGCAATGTACCCAGCTATTCGTCGCTATGATGAACAGGCATTCAATAATATGAGAGAGGACAGTGAAAAAATAACCTTTATTGTGAAGATATCATTGCTGTCTCTTCCAAGTCAAGGCATGGTTGAGCAGGCCAAAAAACATGGCGGCTTCAGACCCCAGCGAGGTTACCCAGGAAATGCCTTAAGACCCCATAGGGTGAGGTGGCTGAGGATCGCCTGATGAAGGATATAATTAAATATGGCCGTTAATTATCTTCAAAAGGGGTGTTTTAATTAACCCAAACACTAAATTTTCACTCCTGCGCTTCCTTGGAGTTTTCTTAGTGTGCATGCAAAGTTTCAGGCTGATAGGTTTTATGGTTTTGGAGTTATGGAACAGACACACTGACATACACACACACACACACACACACACACACACACACACTGACATTTATTACTATAGATTATACCTGTTGGACATTTTCCTCTTGGTGCAACCCTTTTGATCTTTACCCCATCGAGTCATCGACCCTATTATAAAAATAAAAAACTCAACCACTTATAGTCGTGCTCCTCACCCCTTCCTCTCTCCATGCATGACAACGGATTATATCATCAAGCAGAACTTGGTTCATGTATCAAGCTGCTAAAGAGGCTCTCACGCTGTAATTGTTGGAGATTATCGCGGTTTGCCTCAAGGGCTTATCTAACCACTGGCTTCTGGGATGCTTTATCAGACAGACAGGTCATGAACCCTCAGGGCCCATCACAACCTCTGCACAAAACCCACCAGGTGATGACCTCTTAGAGTAGGAACTCTTTCAAGCCAATGCGTATTCGTAGAATGTGTAATTTATTTTTCGAAAATTCTGGATGTTGGTGCGAAGACATGGGTTGGAACACCATCAGACCAGAAGGTCTCTTTGATCGACGGGCTGGGACTGCTCGATGTGGACGTGTTGTGTGTGCAATCCGCACGAGCAGCCTCTATCCATCATGGTTATTGGTGAAACGAGGAGTTAATGATGAGGGGAATGGTGTCCTTTCAATAAGGGACAGGAAGAACCTTTGTAATTATCGATGGTTTTCCTTATTGCTTTGTGGCTCGTTTTCCCTCCTATAAAATCCGTCTGTTTATGTTTTCCTTCTCGTCTGGGGGAATATATGAGTGGGCTTACACTCACAGAAACTTACATTAGTTATATTTTAATTGTCTTCACTTGATGCTAATTATTTGTCGTCTGCTCCCCCAACCCAGCTATAAACTGTATTGCTGTCCGCCATTAATGTGCGCTCCGTCTGTTCAAGCCGGAGGACCCGTCTGTCAGCACTGGACGTTGGTGGACGTTAAAGACCCCTTTAACGTGGAGTCGGTGAGTTATTGCCAACACTGAACAAATTAAAAATTCCTCCCCAAATCGCTTTCAGTCGAACGTCAGGCCTGGCCAGCGATTCGTAAAAGACTTGAACCAAAAACATTTCCAAACTGACCCAACAGGAAGGTTGGTGTCTGGTGGTGTATTGGGCAGAGTGTCTGCTCTGTGTTTGAGGTCAGTGGTTCAAACCTCACCTGAGTCAAACCAAAGATTTAAAAAATAGTACACGCTGCTTCCTTGCTTGACACTCTGCATTTAAATAGGATGGAGCATGGACAAACAACCTCTCCTCTTCTTCTTCTTCTTTCGGCTGCTCCCGTTAGGGGTCGCCACAGCGGATCATCCGTATGATCCGCATAGTGATTTGGCACATGTTTTACGCCGGATGCCCTTCCTGACGCAACCCTGGTCGCCTCTTACGACACAGGGATATGGTACACCTATTTTAGCCGGGGTATACACCGGCCCAGTACACTGGTACTCATTTCGCCGACCTCGGAAGGATGACAGGCTGAGTCAACCCCCTGGTGTATTAATTCAATGGCCCACGGGGTTTGAACTCAGGACCTTTTGGATCCCAAGCCACATCCCTAACCACTGCGCCAACACCAGGCTCGGAGCATGGACAAACAACCATAGGTTATTAACTATTGCACAAGCTTTGATTGGCCTAATGATCTCCTCTTGTGTTTAAGTTCCTTGTAAGGAACTGTTTTTTTGTATACGTGTTGAAAGCTCATGGAAGGGAACAAAATGGAAAGGGGGAAACACCAACAGCAAAGGAGATGTGAGAATGAGATCATGGGGGTGGGGGGGGGGAGAAGGGCACACGGGGGTAAACAAGCTGAATGGAACCACAGCAAGAAGGGGAATGTGGGGATGAAACAGAAAATGAACAAACCAACAACCAAACAAAAAGAGGTGAGGGAGAGGGGGAAATAATCACAATAACCTGGAAAAGGGGAGTGCTAACACCTCATATTAAGGTGACAATAATTGGGGCCATTAAAGTAGTATCGCTGTAGTTCCAATGACCCTGTCTGCTTTACCTAAAATCTGTGATATTATTGGTTTATAAAATAAAACCTTTATAACTGAGATTGCCAAATTCAAATATCAGGGAATTAACAAAACCAGACCCCATATATTTCCCCCCCCCCCCCTTTTTGACAATGCAAAACTACAGAGGGGATGATTCAAATTGATCGTTTTTAAAAATTCACTCACATTTGGGATGAGGTAGTTGTAGTTGTAGTCACATGTTAGGGGGGGGGGGGGAATAACGATTTTGTAACAACTCAGATGAGTGAACCGCTGGTTTAATTACTTTTATCCCTTGCTTAAACACATTTGGAATTTCAAGACAAAACACGTCGGTATAAATTAAAGTAGTTGTTAAGACCGCAATGCAAAGTGTCGACAAAGCATCTACTTTGAAGTTCCTCGCCCTTCAGTGTCCAACAGATTATTATCCATTGTCATGAAACTTGTCCTTGTTTACAATACAAACAGAAGAAATGTCTGACATTCTTTTGCGAGTTTGGGTCAAAACATTCTGTTTGTGTGTGGTCTGCGTATTAATTAATCAAATTCAAAACATTCTGTTTGTGTGTGGTCTGCGTATTAATTAATCAAATTCAAAACATTCTGTTTTGATTGTGAAGCTTTAAAATCCGATGGGGTTTGAGGTTTTGTTTATTCTACTGTTGTTTGTTGAGTTTTTATCTCGGTTTTTGAACATGCAATTACATGCATATATATATATATATATATATACGTATATATCTTATTCACCAAAGCACGATTGAACCTGAATTGTGTGAAGTGGCAATTCCATCAGGTGTGTAGCGCCACCAGGTGGAAATGAATGTTGTATGGATTTGGGTGTCTGATACAAAGTAGATTCTGGTTTTCTGAGTGAAATACGAGGAATGACAAATGGGAACGCATTTTGATGAGGTGTCGTTACAGGTGGAACTCTGGATGCATAACCTGAAGCCTTAGATCTTGAACATTTTGTAGTTCGGATCTTGACACTTGAAATGTTTGTCGGTATATACAGGCAGTGAACAAAAAAATGGAAACACCTGGGTAAATGAGGGACACTAATAGGTGTGGCCTACATATTAATTAATCAAATAACATCCCAGCATGCTTAGGGGCATGCATAAAAATGCTGCACAGGCCTGTTTGGCTATAATTGTGGCTGGTATGGCTACAGGAGGATGCCTCAGTGACTGAAAGAGGGGTGATTGTTGGGCATGTTTGGCGGGAGCTTCAGTGAAAACGTCAGCTCAACATCCTCATGTTTCATGAGCAATGGGGTTTAAGAGGATGTGAGCATGTAACTCTGAGTGAAACATGTCATCAGCAAAGGGCAACAGTGTGCAGAAGCGCATGCTCCTGGATCGTGATATCCATGCATTAATTTGAAGAGCAAGGCAAAGTGGGTGAGCAACCGCATATCAGTTGACTAAATTTCAACCTGGAGTGTGAGTGGGAAGTTTTGTCAAAAACAGTCTGCCGAGAACTCCACAGAGCGGGATACCATAGTCAGGTTACAGTGCACAAGCCACTCATCACACCTGGGAATGCACGTTTGTGAGTCCTGTGGTGCAAAGAGTGTAGGAAATGGACGACCGAGCAGTGGAGAAATGTAATATGTTCAGATGAATCAACCTTCACCATGTTCTCGACAAACAGACAAGTGCATGTGTGGCACCAACCTAAAGAGCTCTACAATCCTGAGTGCTTGGTTCCAACAGTGAAGGGTTCTGGTGGTTCTGCGATGTGGTGGAGCACATTTTCCTGGCATGGTTTGGGTACAGTCATTCCTTTAGAAGGCAAGGTCAATGCCAATCACTACTTAATGGTACTGAGTGATCATCTTCACCCCATGTTGTAGCATTTCTTTCCTGCCGGTGTCTTCTTCCACGATGTCTTCCACGATGTCATTGCCCCCATCCACAGAGCATGTTTGGTCACCCAATGCTTTGATAACCATGACACTGATGTTATCCATATGTCATGGCCTTCTCAATCACCAGATCTGAACCAACCCAATTGAGCAATTATGGGATATTCTGGAACGATGCCTGAGACAGCGTTTTTCACCTCTTTCTAAAAGGTGTGAGTTTATTGGCTTTCATGTGGAAGAATGGTGCCGCATCCCTCCTGCAGAATTTCAGAGGCTGGTGGACTCTATGCCACAGCGCATACAGGCTGTACAGGCCGCACGTGGTGCCACAGTGCCATATTAAGTGACTTTACATTGGTGTATCCATTTTTTGTCCACTACGTGGATGTATGTATGTATCCAAGATTTATGGAGATCAAGAAATACTTTCGAGCTCTGCCATCATTGAATATTCATCAAAATACATCACATGATGAGATATTTCATTGTGTCACAAGAGAGGCCAAAGTTTGACCGACAAGGGCTGCAGCGAGCACCAACCTACGTATGTTGAATCGCACAATGGAAACATTCATAGTTTTGTTTTTGGGAAAATGAATAAAACGCACCTGCACCGCTGCATCAACACAATTCTATCCATCGACACACTTACCTAAACTTACATACCCGTGACAAAAATAATTGACAAATTTGAGTAGTTTTTACTGATATCTACGAATCTTTTAATGCCATATATTTTCCCCCTTTTAAAATTCTATATGACAATTTGAAAATTTCCAAGTTATAGTACGTTGATTCCTGATATTTTCACCGACTGGGCAGAATGCAGATTGTGAGCAAGCTATTTTAAACTGGTAAATTTTCTTCTGCACAAGTAGTTTTCAAACCTCGCTCGATCATGTGTGAGCTCCCTTTTTCTTCTTATGCTGCGACTTGGCGCTGTAAGGAGCAATGGTGGAGTCATGTTTTACCGCATGACATTGAATTCCCCCCCCCCCCCTGGGTCCTGCCTTGAAGGCTAATCTATCATTCATGTGAATAACCATGCAATCATGTTTGTAATTCTTCGAAAATTAATATCAGTGGTTTATGATGGAATCAGTAAATCCTTTTTCCAACTCAACCGCTCATTATGGTTCACACAGCACCAATCAGGATATGTAGCATAGACCATTTAATTTATTGTGGAGTCCACTTATAATATTGTTACAGCCATCGGACTGTTCCGGTTGTCCGGTTCGAATCCGATGGGTCACATCAAAGGACCACAACAGTTGACTGCTTCGACAAAGTCTCAAAGCAGCCCAGTGCTGCGCTGATGGGCATCACGTGACTGGATCTCATTTTCGGCAGAGCAACCTCAGTAATGTGACACAATCTTACTAGCGGCATGGAGACCATGATCAATTATCCTTCAACTGGTCTTTATAAAACCACCAAATGAAGCAGCCTCCGCAGCCAGAATTCACCCCCGAGTTTACTGGAGTTACACCGCATTCACAGCCCTACCTTATTCAGCAATGCATTTCCTCTCTTGACTCGCGGAGCTTCGTACCACGTGCCACGTCACAGCTCTATCTTCAATGGGTTTTCACTCCTTTCAACCATGGGATGACTAACATCACACCCCTTTTGGTGAGCAGCTTATTCTCATGAGCGCTGGCCATTTATGACACCCGAGTCACCGAGTGGATCATATCATTTTGTGGACATGACGCCAAATTGGTCGACTGGCGATACACCATTTCTTGCTTCTCATTGAACTATCTTTAACAATTCCTGAATAGAAAGCGGACATCCACATGGAAGAAAGTGAAGAAGCAATTCAGGATTCTTCGAGCCCGAATTGCCAAAGAGTGAAATGTCAAAGCCACACCTCAAACCCTTCTTCAAATTACTGCCCAACCGGCACCTCACCATTCAAATCGTACATCACAAATGCTAGAATGGCTCAGCTTCGTGATTGATTGAAATTGCACAGGTGGACATCTTCACCATCTTTCTGGCGATGTAAAAGCTACCAGACAGACCGCTTTTGCTGGCTGCCCATGAGTCAGCCTTTTACATCATTTACAAGCTGTTGACACATATAAGTTTCCCATCATGTGACCGTATTACTTGTTCAATTCCTAATTTAATTCATCATTTTGTACTTTTTCTGAACACTGTAACCCAAAGGCGACGGAAGGTATATTTAGAAACTCAGAGCCATCTATCTATTGGTTACGCAAAATGGCAGAATTTCTGAAACCCACACCCTCACCTCCTGATCCTCCCCATGTGTACTGCATTTAATTCCCTTTCTCTTTCCTCTCCTGCCCTCTCGTTATTCCTATTTACTTCCAAGCTTCATGTTCAATGTTCTTATTCAATCTATCACAAATCTGTAATTGCAAGTTTTCTTTGTTCTGCTTTGTATTCCTTGAAACGTACATGCTTTGTCTTTTTCTACATTTCTTTTATTGAGACAATAAATGGCTTTAAAACAGTTGTAACATGTTTTTCCTTTGGATTTCTAGATACACACAAGCTCTAAAGTGAAAGCAACAACAATAATGAAAGAGCAGTACTCGACTTCGACAAGGTTAGTATCCGTCCCATTTCGGGCATTAACCCTATAGTATGTTAACACCCGACAGGTAGTCATGCTATACTTTGCTTCTCACAGAGGTGAGCATACCTTTCTCAACCCCAAGTTTATAAAACAATAATGAAAGTCAAAACAGCATTTCATGAATGAACAAAGGAGTGGCGTTGTCTTCAGGGGTGCTTTGGATTGGCTCGCGTCATGCAGGTGGAATAAGGGACAACATGAGACAATGGGACGCACTGCGCAGGGACACACAGTGAGCGTAACAACACGTAGTCACCGTAGTAGAGGATGGCCTGCACAGTGTCGTATGTGGTCATACCACAGCTTTTGGGCTATATTGAGCACCACACAGAGAAGAATAAATGATTGAATGTCAGCAAATGTGCCACAAAACATCACAGCAATGAGCATGTTTTACATTATCTTGATAAGCAAATTGCTCTTGACTGTCAAAATCTGGTTCCAACA
The DNA here is from genome assembly GCF_056783735.1 of Eptatretus burgeri. NCBI lineage: Eukaryota > Metazoa > Chordata > Myxini > Myxiniformes > Myxinidae > Eptatretus > Eptatretus burgeri. The sequence continues at coordinate 20,721,888 of NC_140973.1, forward strand.
AAGTATAAACCACCTGCATCCTGGGAGTCGACTCCTCCAATCCACTGGATCTTTATATTTAGAATACAAAATCAAAGTTGTGGTCTTGAATGTGATTGTGCAACAGATGAGCGGTACCCAAACCAACTATGAATTGATTTACCTGAAATACCATGCTCACCTGCAGTTTAGGGCCATCGACGCACCAGGCAGCGATGTCACGATGCGTTGGCAAACAAGGCAGGCAGGTTGTCACAGAAATCTCATTGGGGGCGAGCAAGATGGTGTTCAGTCCGAGCTCTGCCGTGCACATTATCACCAGATGTGAAAGACATCAAGACTGAACCACCCACATGATGAAAAAGGACGTCTCTTTCACACGCACAAGGCCCTTTCACATATACACACAACAAGTCTTCTTTCTCTCATAAGTTGAAAGGAACTTAATCCACCGGATGTGCATTGTTTCATTTCAGAGACAGAATGGCAATATCTATATTGTGGGGTCTGGACAGCTGGAGATGGAGGAGGTGGAAAGATAACATTCGAGGTTGAAATTAATTTTGATTTTGGGCTTTAATCTTCCACCGTCCTTGGAAAAGCCTCATTTGATTTATTTTTCATGGTATTTTATAAGATTCTCATCAAATCTCCTGAAAAGTACAGAAGGAGTTTTGTGTTTGTAAAAGAGTAGGTGAGACACACTTGGAGCGTTCAAAAAGGTCTACAAACACGATACTCACAACAGTCCCAGAGACCCAGATACAGAAACATTTGTTTCATTTTTCAATCTGTAAGTAGATTTTATTTGTGCCGTGTCTTGGACTACACTAGAATATGACTTCCTTACAAAGAACCTCAACAAAGGAGGAGGCCATTAGGCCCATCAACCGCTGCCCTATTATTACCAACCTATGGTTGTTTAATTCGTTATCCATGCTGAGCATCAACTAAGGAAGCAGTACGTACTATTTTAAAAGTCTTTGGTATGACTGATGGTGTTTGGAGTGGTTGAACCATTGACCTCCCAGATTCAAGGCGGACGCTCTAACCATTACACCACCGATTCTGATGAGTATCTGTTTGTCAAACATTTTTGAACGCTCCACGAACAATGACAGAGGGAAACAATTTTCAAAAAGGCAATTTCCTATCACTCATACACTCATTCACTCATGCAAAGTGTTCAGCAAACCTTTTGATGTGAGCTTCAAGGTGAGTGCGCAGCAGGCCAATGTTGAGTGCTCTGTCTCATTATCGAGTGTCACAAACCCAGCACCTTCCAGTAGCATTCGTGCCCATACCTCATCATCTGCTGAAAACAGTGCCATTGACACTCAACATTGACAGGTTGGGTTAGTGACAAGGACAAATTGATGAAATTTTGGTAAAGATCAGGATCCGGATGTGCATACGACACTTTTAAAAGTGAATCTTCACCATTGAGAGATGGAGCTAAACGGATATATAGCACGATATCTCAAAAAGTTGTGGACGGATTCGGAAAAAAACTTAGTGGACACGTTGGGTGTACGTTGGGTGGGGACCACGACAAATTGATTCAACGTTGGTGAAGATCCGAATCCAGATCCGGATCCAATAATTTTTAAGTGATTCTTCACCATTGAGTGATTGGGCCAAAAACTATATATAGCACGATATCTCAAAAAGTTGGAGACGGATTATGACAAAACTTGTTGGATGAGTTGGGTAGATGACAATAACAAGGTGATTAGATTTTTCTTCATGTCTGGATGCAGATCTGGCCTATCATTATGATACAAAGCCTAAACCATTCAGCCTGGCGGAGGTATGCGCTCTTCCGAGTGCCGTTCTAGTTTTACTTTAGGAGCAGCCTGGGGATGAGGTGGGGAATGGTGGAGGGATAGTGGGGAGGTGGGGCAAATATATTTTATCATAGCTAATAATCCCCCCCCCCCCTGTTTGCAGCAGGGATCAGTAAACCACTTGCACTGTGGCATGTATAGAGGTGAAATTGTAAGTCGTCTTCCCCCTGCCGCCACTCCCCAGCCCCGCATTCAGCCCACCGCCTACGGACATCAGATAGAGTCAGATGTGTGGGTTACTGTGTTCAACTGGCATCAGTGAGGGGACAGGATGGATTCAACTGCCATCAGTGAGGTGACAGGAAGGATGCGGGATGACAGGCTCGATCATAGAGCCCTAGCCCAGCACTAGTAGTAACGTCATAATGATGTCCCATACGTAACGCATCATACTACACTGCAATCTCACTAAATCCCTCATCACGACACCTAGCGTCTGTCATTCAACCCATCGCCTATGGATGTCACATAGTCATAGTCATATATATGGGTTATTGTCTTCAACTGCCATCAGTGAAGTGATGGGACCGGTTCGCTGCTGAATGCTGGGATGACATGCACATCCGTAGCAGATTAGTCTCGGGCTAAACATAATGACGTCCCAGACGTAATGCCGTTATGATGTCTGTCAGTTAAAAGCTTGATGTTGTGGTAAATTTTAATACCCATAAATGAACGATTAAAATGGACTGTTACATGTTATAAGTTTCGTGTAACATGGATCGGTAAATTGTAATATGAACTGCTTGATGTAATGAGCTAACTTTGACTGTAGATAGCAGTATTGTACTGTAAATTGCCTGGTGAGATTCGTGGAAGTGCCAGAACATTCTCAGACAAAATTTCCAGTATGGACAAGATTCGCTTCTGCTGGAAGACACAGGATTGTTCTGTGTTACAATATAAACCTGCGAGAGCGACATGTACATGGGTGATATGTGATGAGCTGTGTGTTTCCATTGTCCCATTGCTCGATTTAACTCTGAGTGAATGAGGTGTTAATGTCCAAAGCAGTTGATAACGTGTGGAGTTGATCGTAATCAGGTTGATTCAAACTCGTTAAGATTGTGTATCAGGAAAGATTTCCTTTGAGCTCTTTAGATCAACCTTGTGGACGGCCATCCTACGAGAGGACACCTTGATGGGAATCAAAGAATCGACAGTCCCGAAGGACGAGGTGAACATGCGTGAGTTATGCCGGCAGGACTGGGACACTGGGCGGCGGAAACAACTCGACGTGGGAATCGGAGTTGGACATTGCACGTCACGGTGAGCTTCCTCATTTGACTTTGTATCTGTTCGTTTGAAATACAAGTTTCTAAAACGGTACACTGTTGATGTGGTCAATGTAACGTCATTCAGAAGTTACCGACACCAACTAACAAAGATCCTATTTGAGTGGGAGCTGACCTGGGCGTTCATCGAGACTCGTGAAGCTCAAAGCTTGGTTGTAGTCATTCGAGGACGCGCTGAGTCCAGCTCCACAAACCACATAAGCACAGCAAAGGGAAGGAAACCCCGAAGGTGCGCACGTATCGTATCCCACCACCCCCGACAATGTCCCAGCCAAAAGAGCGTGACAAACAGAGGAACGGATGGACGCAGAAATTCAGCTACTTTAAAATACAGATGAGGCCGTTGTTTGCCACCACTCTCGCCAAATTCCAGGTATTTGCCTTGACTACTACATCACTAAACCATCTCTTTCCATCTGGTATATCATTCTCGGAGCTCTGATGCAATGGCCAGAAGAGTTGACTTTTATTCAAACGTGGGATCATTTGGTACCCACCTTGCACCAACCTAATGGGATTTCAAATGAGAATGAATGATCATTTCCACATTTCCAATTCTTCTACAATTCTACGTGTTGTAATCTGGCGATTCTCCACAATTAAATTGGTTGCTCAACACGTTTAATATTTGCTTTGAGTGACAGCAGTTTGGTTGCATCTGAGAATACTCAAGATTGCTCACACATTCTTGGCCCTTTATGAACCTGCTGCACCATCGAAACACAAATATTTTGAATACATACGTCAACAAATTGTGCAAGTGGTGTCCTATGAATTGGAACCAGTTTGATGTTTTTCCACAACAATGTGACCGCCATCTTGATTTTAACCCAGGATGCTTGGACCAGGGTTGTATCACTTCCTGTGTATAACCTGCTCAAGGGAGATGATATTACTGCACATTTCAGCACTGAATCTTTTTTTTGTTAAAGTTGTTCTCCAATAGAGTCTCCATGCCGATCTCAAAATGCCATTGTATCTGTGTACGTTGTTAGCCCAGAAGGCTGGTTGACCAGTGAAGTGGAAATGAGCCCGATAATGTAATTATCAATTATTTCCTACCATTGGGGCTATGATGGCCTCTGACGTATGCACAATCGCCTCTGAGCCATCCAATCTGGATTCAAATCTCAGCCCAGCTACAAACAGTCTCCCTGGTGTCTCATAGGCAGGGCAAGGCATTAACGTATGTGCTGCTCCTTGGATTGATGTTAAACTGGGCATATCCCATCTGCCAGCATTAGTTGGTGGACATTATAGATCCTCATAGATCCCACGGTGTCCTGCACGAAGAGTAGGCTTGCTATCGCCGTCACGCTGAACAAATTCCAAATTTCTGTGCTAACCTACATCAAGGGTACAGCCATTCCCTCAGCCAATGATGCTACTCACATCCTTGTGCTGCTTAGGAAAGTAGAAGAAGATGTCCAACCTTCTCGTGGAATTGCATCCATTAAAATGGCCTGACTTATGAACAAGCAATTTCATAAACACGTTTTGACAGCTGATACAAATCAGTCAAACATGTGTTGTAAATGCATTCGATTGTGTGGGAGAAAATTACAACCTCCAACGGAATTCAGAAATGAAGGAAATGCAAGGCCCATGGAGTGTGATCCGTTGAATGACAGTCTGTGGAACACCTCATCGGCACACCTGCAATACAACACACACACACACACACACACACACACACACACACACACACACACACACACACACACACACACACACACACACACACACACACACACACACACACACACACACACACACACACACACACCTTGTGAATATGCATTAACTGGGGTTACCGTTTGGTTTTCCCCAGACATTTCCTCCTTTTTGGCCATTAAATCTCTGTCCAGCCAGGTGTTTTTAAATGCAGTATCTAACAATGTCCAGGATTTTGACTTTTTTTTTTTTTTGCTTTTGCATTTTCAAAGGGATAAATTTTAACATTTTTACCTTATCTAAACGGTTACACCATTTTTGTACATATTCTTATGGTGATAAAATGTGGTTATGTAATGTTTGGACCAGGACAGTTTGGCACAAGTCTGTACTACTCATGGCATAATGGACGTGTTCGAACATTGACACTCGCGCATCCACTTCCTGTCCAACCTCGAAGTGAGAGAGTCCAGTGGGGTGCTCAGTCCGCAACTTAGTGTCTTGTCTGAGTCCGTACCACACACACTTGTTTGATTTTCTTCAAGAGCTCTTTATTTGATATTTTAATTTACTGCCATAAACACAATGCCAAAACGAAAGGGTAAATTCACTGCAGAACTAAAGACAAAGTTCCCGTGTTTTCAAAGTCTTCGAGAAGAATGGGAAGCCGAGTGCTTGGTATGTAGAGCTGGTACACTTGTGTCTGTGGCAAATAAAGGTGTTATTGATTTACAATCTCATGTGGACTCGGACAAGCACAATATTTCCAGTAATAATTCAGTATTTAGACTGGAAGAACGGTGGTTTGCAGGCAAAATTAATCAAGGTCCAGAACACACCTAATGAGACCGCCGGTATGAGTGCGAAATACGTAAACGCTTGAAAAGAGTGTCTTTTTTGGAGTGTCCCTCTCCAGAGTGTCCTCTTTTTTTTGGAGTGTCCCTCTCCGGAATGTCTTCTTCTTTGGAGTGTCCCTCTCCAGAGTGTCCTCTTTCTCAGTGTCCCTCTCTGGAGTGTCCTCTTTTTTTTGGAGTGTTCCTCTCCGGAGTACCTTCTTTTTTGGAGTGTCCCTCTCAAGAGTGTCCTCTTTTTGGAGTGTCCCTCTCCGGAGTATCCTCTTTTTTGAAAGTTCAAATTTGGTAACCCTCCATTAACGGGACATTTCGTTTAGTTATTGCTGGCAAATACAACCCGTCGCTTTCCTGACGGGAATATTAAGGGGGGAGGGGAGAAGGAGGGAAAGGAGGAATGGAGGGGAGGGAGAGAGGACGAAGGGGAGGTAGAGAGAGAGAGAGAGAGAGAGAGAGAGAGAGAGAGAGAGAGAGAGAGAGAGAGAGAGAGAGAGAGAGAGAGAGAGAGAGAGAGAGAGAGAGAGAGAGAGAAGAGAGAGGGATTGGTGTGGGGGAGAGAAATAGGGGTGAGAGAGAGGGGAGGGGTGTGAGAGGGAGAGGGGTGTGTGAGGGTGAGAGGGAGAGGGGTGTAAGAGAGAGAGGAGGGGGGAGTGCAGAGGGGGAGAGGAGAGGATGGGGGGATTTTAGCAGATGTGATGCCCAGTTTAACATCCATCCAAGAGATGGCATACACATTGATGAATCACCCTGCTTGTGAAACACCAGGATGACAGTTTATAGCTGGATCGTCCCAATCTCCCCTCTCATCCCTCTCCCTCTCTCATCCCTCTCCCTCTTTTATCTCTCTGTCTCTCTCCCACCCTTCTCCCTCTCTCTCTCTCCCACCCTTCTCCCTCTCTCTCCCACCCTTCTCCCTCTCTCTCCCACCCTTCTCCCTCTCTCTCTCCCATCCCTCTGACCCTGTCCCTCTCTCCCCCTGCTCCTCCACCCCTCCTCTTCTGTTAAAGGGACTGTGAAGAAATGACTGGTTTAGTTTTGAATTTTTGGGGAGAAAGAGGAGGGAGGGGATTGATAGAGGGATGGGAGGGAGAGAGGCTGGAGGAATAGGGGGAGAGGAATAGGTGTAGGAGAGAGAGAGGGAGAGGGGTAGGAGAGAGAGAGGGAGAGAGAGAGAGAGAGAGAGAGAGAGAGAGAGAGAGAGAGAGAGAGAGGTAGGAGAGAGAGAGAGAGAGAGAGAGAGAGAGAGAGAGAGAGAGAGAGGTAGGAGAGAGAGAGAGAGAGAGAGAGAGAGAGAGAGAGAGAGAGAGAGAGAGAGAGAGAGAGAGAGAGAGAGAGAGAGAGAGAGAGAGAGAGAGAGAGAGAGAGAGAGAGAGAGAGAGAGGAGGGGTTGGAGAGAGAGGGAGAGGTGTGGGAGAGAGAGGAAGAGGGGAGGGGGAAAGAGTCACAAGGGTGGGAGGGAGAGGGATTGGAGAGGGAGGGGTGGGTGAGAGAGGGAGAGGGATTGGAGAGGGAGGGTTGGTGAGAGAGGGAGAGGGGTAGGAGAGAGAGAGAGAGAGAGAGAGAGAGAGAGAGAGAGAGAGAGAGAGAGAGAGAGAGAGAGAGAGAGAGAGAGAGAGAGAGAGAGAGAGAGAGAGAGAGAGAGAAGGGGTTGGAGAGAGAGGGAGAGGTGTGGGAGAGAGAGGAAGAGGGAGGGGGGAAAGAGTCACAAGGGTGGGAGGGAGAGGGATTGGAGAGGGAGGGGTGGGTGAGAGAGGGAGAGGGATTGGAGAGGGAGGGTTGGTGAGAGAGGGAGAGGGATTGGAGAGGGAGAAAGAGAGAGGGGAGGGGGGAAATAGCAGCAAGGGTGGGAGGGAGAGGGGTGGGAGAAAGAGGGAGAGGGTTGAGGGAGAGGGGAGAGAGGAACAGGGGTGGGAGAGTGAGGAAGAGGGTGGGAGAGTGAGGAAGAGGGTGGGTGAGTGAGGGAGAGGGGTGGGTGAGTGAGGAAGGGTGGTGGGAGGGAAAGGGGTGGGAGAGTGAGTGAGAGGAGAGAGGTGGGGAGAGGGGGAAGAGAGGGGAGGGAGCTTGAGGAGTGGAGGAGGAGGCGATTCCGGCAGATGTGGCATCCAGTTTAACAGCACACACAATGATTAATCACCCTACCTGTGAAACACCGGGAATGCAGTTTATGGGTGGGTCAGGATTCGAATACAGGCTAGACAGCTTAGATCAAGTGTGCGTACATTTTGGCTATCCTGCTGTGATAACGAAACGTTTCCTTTTTAAAAATTTGTCATTTAATGCAGGGCCATCGCAGGTGAGTGACCACTGAATATTGTTCAAGTCGATCGATATACAGTATTTGGTGACAGTGCGAATATTGTATAGCACTCACCAAGTGGCTTAAGCACTCCTACAAAACAGTTGATGCGGAATGGCTCGATTGGCAAACGATTATTATCAATCACTGAACTGTCATATTAAACACAACACCTGGAGACCCACAAAATATCAAATATGTCCGAATTGGACAAATTAACCCTTTTTGAACTGCTGCTCAGTCCAATTCTGGAGCTTAAATTTTGTAATTAGTTTAGTTTAAGAAATTATGGCATGTGTGGTGGGAGAGGTCATGGCGTGTGTGAAAATGAAATAAAGCCACAAGTGCTGGCATCTCCAGGCGTTCATAAGCACTGCAATATACCCAGCGATTCATAGCTATGATGAACACGCATTCAATAATATGAGTGTGGAAAGTGAAAAAAAAACTTTATCGTTAAGAAATTGCTGTGGCCTGTTCCAAGTCATTGTATGGTTGAGCAGGCCAAAAAATATGGTGGTTTCAAACCCCAGTGAGGTCACCCAGGATGTGCCTTAATACCCCATCGAGAGTGAGTGTCCGAGAATGCGCCTGATAAAGTATATAATTAAATAAGGCCGTTAATTATCTTCAAAAGGGGTGTTTTAATTAACACAAACACCAAATTTTCACTCTTGCACTTCCTTGGAGTTCCCTTAGTATGCATGTAAAGTTTAATGGTTTTGGAGTTATGGAGGAGACACACACACTGACATTTATTAGTCTAGAATGTGAGGGGCACCCGGCGTTGGAATTGATGAGATGAGTTCAACAATCGATGAGAACAAGCGAGAAATGACCACACTGTGGTCACAACCTGTGACACAAAAAAGCAAACCCAGGCAGTGTATGTAGCAGAGGCCTACAGGCCTAACGTTTAGGTCCACCAGAAAAACAAGATGGTGGCCATATCATTTTGGCTGGGTGCCATGGTGGGCGGAGTCAAATGACAGATGTGGGTGGGGTCCAGCAGCTGTCCAACTGAGTACCGACCAAAGAAGATTTCTAACGATCTTGTGGAATTGCATTAATTGAAACAGCCTGACTTATGAACAAGAAATTTCGTGTGCAAGTTTTGACAACTGATACAAAATCAGTCAAACATTGCAAGTCGTTTTTATACCCCTCTCCCACATTCAGCTCACCACCTACGGATGTCAGATTGTCAGATGTGTGGGTTACTGTGTTCAATTGCCATGAAAGAGGCAACAGTCTGGATGTGGGATGACAGGCTCGATTGTAGAGGCCTTGCCTTGCACTATAAGTAACTCCGTAATGATGTCAGCAGTGACAGTGACCTTCAGGCCTGACATGTTCGCTTCACCATAAAACCAAGATGGCGGCCATATCATTTTGTCGAGGTGCCATGTTGGTTGGAGTCCAGCGACAGATGTGGTCTGGCAGCTGCCTGACCAATGGGTGCACATTTCAAAAATCGACCTCCAACAACAACAAGCCGACCTCTTGTTGACCTGCGACATGTCGCAGGTAAAAATGACGACACACACACACACACACACACGGCTCTCAGTCAATATAGTTATATTATAGATTTAATATGACAGGCGATGTCAGACACCACTTTGCATTTCACGTTGATGTTCGGTGATACCCCAAAACGGGAGCCTCTGTGTTATCCTGTCTGACGTCAAATCACGAAACTATAAATCCGACTACGAGCTGTCAAGGTGCTTTGTTGACAGGGCATTGCAACAGCTGTTCTCCCCCCACCACCCCTTCCACACAAGAGGCAATTATACAATGGTATTTTGCAAAATTTTTATCTACATCAGTCTTTGATGGATGTTTCCGACTTAATGTTCTTTTCAACAAGACAATACGGTTAATATTGATCTGATGCTAAACATATTCATTCAACAGTGGTGGTTGAGGGGGAGGGGACAGGAGGTCGAGACGTTTGCATTTGACATCGCAACTCACATCGTTGATATGACGTCACAACTCACAGCGTTGCCTCGTCTTAACCTTAAATCGGGCCCCAGTCTAACCTGATCTTGCCCAGGCTAATTATATTTATTAACTGCAAACGCATTTTGCCTGTGGACTCATTAGAAGTCATCTACATATTACATACGCAGAAGAGGGTCTGGTTTGCGGGGTGGTTACATGGGGGTATGGGGTGTGAAGGAAGTGGAAGATCAGTAACTGATAATGTATATTATTTACGGTAATCTCACTTGATTTTATTGAGGAATTACATCATTACTGAGCTGCAAAATATAACAAGAGTACAAAAAAGTAAAACAAAGGTGTGTATATTTATCAGGTACGCAGGTGGCAGGAGCTTGGATGAATGTGGGGGATGGGGGGGGGGAGGGGGGATGCGTCAGAGGAGTCAAAATTATGCAATATTTGCACACATCAGAGATGGATGGCCCTTAACACCAACAATTATTTTTGCAACAGCGCTGTGATTTTCGTACGGGTGGCCTTCAGATCCCGTACTGTAAAATATTTGTGGCTCGTATGCTATAGTGTCGGTGCGCTGTATGGGGGGTCTGGCATGTGGAAGGGGGGACTCTTCCTCTGATCTTCAAGCTCACCAGGGTAAAACTATTTCGGAGACATAAACATGATCAAACGGTCTGCCCGCTTCTCTGGCAGCCCTTTCGTTCTTTTTGAAATCACTGAAGATGTATTTCACATAAAACATGTGACTTTATGATAATAATTGGATCATCTGTACTGCAAAGCTGAACCAGCCACAAGTCCAGGTATAAACGTGTTTCCATTAATACCAACAATTGCAGATGCTGCACCATTCCATTCCGACCTGAAATATAGATACAATACTGACCTGAACCAGAACCCTGGGGAGTCCATACTGTTCACTGACACAGTCACAGGGTCTTCCTCCAGCATGAGTGGACTCGCTCCGAGACCTCCAATAGCAGTTGCCAGGATGACTCCAAACAGCATTCCCACTGAGATCCTCATAGTGATGCACTCAAGGTCGTCCTGTTCACTGTCGAGGAAGTCTATCTATCTCCTCTCTATTTCTGTATATTTGTCCTTGTCTCTATTTCTGTCTCTCTCTGTGCTGCTTCCAAGCCTGACTGTCTCCGGTCTGAGAGACACTTTATACCACCCACATGGACGAGGCGGAGACACAATGAAACGGTGGCTAGTGTTCCATGGCTTATCTAGACCAGCCTTGCACCCAATGGTCCTTGTGATGTTCTTGTCTTTTGATCTCGAGCATTTCTCTGGCATGAAAAACGTGTCCATTTTTCTTTATTAAAATGTCGTAGTAGGTCTCATTGAAATACATCTGTTAATCCTTCGGTAAAATTAAGGCTCTTTCTGAAAACTGTATATATATAAATATATATATATATATATATATATATATATATATATATATATATATATATATATATATATATATATATATATATATATATATATATATATATATATCGAAATATGTGGAGCCCAAGGAGCACTCCCCCGGATCTCCAATGGACAGTCCACCAAAGAGTCACCTCAAACCCAAAGGCCTCAGCCCGGCAACTCTGTCAACCAGACAAAGATTACATGGTCAACATCAGTGAAACATCAAACGGAGCCACCGATCCAGATTTCAGGCTTATTTGCCCTCATCAGGAAGGCATACCGATAAATATCGAACCAATGATGAACACATTCATCGTTTATACATCAACATGATGTGTAAACAATGAATGTGATCATCATTGGTTAGATATTTATCGTTATTGCTTAGATATTTATATCCTACATGATGTACTCGTATAAACAACCAATGTGGTCATTATTGGTGAGATATTTATTGGCATTGGTTAGATCATTGGTTAGATATTTACATCATACATGATGTATAAACGACGAATGTGGTCATCATTGGTGAGATATTTTTCGATATTCCATCCTGATGAGGGGAAATAAACCCGAAATCCAGATAGGCTGCTCTGTTTGATGTTTAACTGATGTTGACCATGTAATCTTTGTCTTTTTGACAGTCGCCAGGCTGAGACCTCCGGATTGGAAGTGACGCTTTGGCGTCAGACTTTATGTCCATTGGAGATTGGGGGAGTACTCCTCATGCTCCACATATTTTGATTTACCTGCCGATCGCAAAACATGCCTTCTGGTTGATTGGCTAACATAACCGGGAAGAATTGTCTGGGTGGCAGATGGATGGTTGTTGTTTGCAGATTTTGCGGTTTTACCATGTGAGACATAATCTGTGGTTTGATGCTCACCATTGCAGCCAAGATATATATATATATATATATATATATATATATATATATATATATATATATATATATATATATATATATATATATCTATATATATATATATATATATATTGTTACAAATTTGGGAATTCGATTGCACACAACATTCAGGTTCCTTTAGTCAGTTATGTCGATAAGTGCTTGTTCCCTAGATAGTTCACCTTCCATTGTTTAATGGGCAGAAATCGATTAAGTGCGCTGTGATTTAATTTAATAGTTATGGAGCGATCACAACACAAAGGAAGATGCCTCTCCCCCTCTTCTGTGAAGAGGAAGAAGAGCCCTCCCGTCCCGTGATTCCGTAAACAACTCCCTCCCACCCGTGGTTGAGCATGGGATGGAGCACGAGGGCATGAGTCATGAGTCACGCCGGGAGCGGGGGAAGGGCGGAAGAGGATAAGGAAGAGATCCTTGAGTTGGTTCGTGTTCGGGCTTGTTTTTCAGTAGAGCTTCGGCTTCTGCTTGGCTCAGGTTAGGGTTGAGGCTTTTAGGAAGCTTTTTGCTTCGGCTTGGCTTTTAGCAGGCCTTTGGGTTCTGCTTGGTGAGGGTTGAGACTGCTGGTTGAGTAAGCTTCTTGCTCTGCTTAGCTCGACTTGGTTCTGGTTGGAGAGTTGTTCATCGGAGGAGTTGGTTCGGGTTGTCGTGGTTCTTCTTCGGCCTGGTGGTCGAGGAGTGTTGGCCTGGTTCAAGGGTGCTCGAGCTGGTTCGAGCCTGTTGCTCTGCTTCGTGGCCTGGTTCGGCTGGCTCTTCTTGGCTCGTGGAGCTCTTGTCCTCCGGCTCGGTTCCCAGCTTAGTGCAACTCCTTGGCCTCATCTTGGAGGTGGTTCTTCAAGATAGTGACGCATCGACGTGAAGGATCGGCACCTCATCTCACCAGCACGTGTTCGGAAGCACGAGAGGATTCGCTGGAGCTCGGGAAGGAACGCGGCTCACAGCGATTGGATCCAGCTCGCTCTCGCTGGAGCCCGGGTCCGAACAGCTTGAAGACCACACAAGGTGGAGAGGTTCGAGATAGTTTTTGGGTCTCAGCTCATCTGTCCTCTGAGTTGGAGTCCTTAGTAAAGGCATCAGCCACCATTTCTTGGGTGTGTGTGTGTACGTACGTGTGTCAGTGGCGCCATGTCTATCAAGTAGTAAACTGTTAAGTGCATGTGTAGATAATATTATCACGGTTGTAGTTCTTTTGTCATGCTTTTGTTGATTGCATAATTGCATGCGTGTTTGCCTTGCCTGATTGCATACGTGCATGCCTGCATATGTGCTTTGTAAATAAATGTTCTTGTGTGAATGTTCACCTGCTCATTGCGTCCTCTTCCCTCAATTGAACTGCCATAATTAAGTTCGGAATATAGTTGGTTCTTAATAGCCGATAAAATAATCGGATCTGGCAGGGCTTGGCGATATACACCGCTCGGCAAATCGCAAACGGAGCGAGCTGCTTAGCGGCTCGTTTCCAAGCAGGTCCCGCGGAGGTGTAAATCCCCGGCATTCTGTCTGCGCGTATAATTAGGTAAATCGACAATTCAGCGATCGGACCCTGTCGCGCGCGGACAACCCAAGAACGGTTGCAACCCAAGAAGACTTACGCAAGGTAAGTGCTAAATTTCTTTATTTATATATTGACTGTTTTTGACCTTTGAACGTGGTACATGCTTGAGAGCCTGATTGGTATGCATTGCTGTCTACGCCATCGCTGATGATTTGCCAATCAGTGATGAAACCGGTCCGGTAGCTGAGGGGAGTGTAAAGCATTGGGATTGCCATGTGTGTACTATGTGTGAACGTCTCTATAGTTGTTGAGGAACTCTGGGAAGGGTTTGAAACAGCGTTTAGCACCTACCTTGCATAAGTCTTCTTGGATTGCTTTCTGCAGCTACTTTGGTTAGAGGAGTGTGGGAGGGGTTAATTATATATATATATATATATATATATATATATATATATATATATATATATATATATATATAATATATATATATAACCGAGCCACCAGGGTGTAGTCGATTAGGTGAGAGCTGATTGACTATTCCCTCAATTCACAGGTGAAAGATGTGGGTGGGTCTTTCTATATATATATATATATATATATATATATATATATATATATATATATATATATATATATATATATATATATATATATATATATATATATATATATATATATATATCTTTCTAACCAGAGACTGACTGACTCACTGACACCGCATCCATCCATCAATTGTGACCATACTCTGTACAGAGCATTGGTGCTGCCCAAGCAGTCTCCTTGGCTATTGGGCACAATCCTGGGCAGGTCACCACTCCAACACATTTTTACTCATTTTGCTGACCACAGAAGGTTGACAGGCAGAGTCAACCCCACCTGGTATTGATTCAGCAGCTAAGTGGGATTTGAACTCAGGATCCAAGGATCCCAAGCCTACCACCCTAACCATTAAGCCAAACTCACTGACTCACTGAGTGATATTAAAGATCGGTACCTTCCGGGTGAAGTAGAAAGCTGAAATTTTGTGTGCTGGTGGATATCAAGCTGTTACACTGGGAAAAATCACAGAATCGTTGGACAATATCCATAAATGAAAATAGAAATTTTTTTTTAAAAATAGATGAAAAAAATGCAGGTCAGCGACCCGAGATAGTGGAGGAGGAGGAGATTGGGACCATACTCTGTGCAGAGCGTTGGTGTTGCTTAAGCAGTCTCCTTGGCTAATGGGCACAATCCTGGATGGGTCGCCACTCCGACACAGTATACCAGCATGCTGGCACTCATTTTGCCGACCTCAGAAGACAGTGGGGAAGCACAGTATTTTTGTGTGCTGATGAACATCGAAGCCGATACACCAGGAAAAACCACAGAACCATCAGAAAGTATCCATAAAAGAAAATATAAATAAATTATAAAGAATAAATAAAAAATCAAATGCAGGTGAGAGACCCGAGACGATGGGGAAGCATGGTCATTTTGTGTGCCAACTGACATCGAAGCCGATACACCAGGAAAAATCACAGAACCATCAGAAAGCATCCATAAACGAAAATATAAATAAATTATAAAGAATAAATGAAAAATCAAATGCAGGTGAGCGACCTGAGACAATGGGGGAACATGGTTCATATGCTGACACAATGTGTAAGCACACCCAACTAGTAATATATAAAGCTCTTTATAACCAGTAAGTGAATGACTCACTGACTGATATTGAAGATCGGGACCTTCCGGGTGACATAGAAAGCTGAAATTTTGCATGCCGATGGACATCGAAGCCAATACAGCAGGAAACATCACAGAACAATCGGAAAGCATCCGTAAATGAAAATATAAATAAATGAAAATAAACAAGTCAATAAAGGAAAAAAATTCAGGTGAGTGACCCCCTGATGGCGCCCCGCTTCTGCCCCACATGGATTGGAGGTTCGGCAGTAAATCAAGGGGAACTACTCCCCTGAGCCTGTTGACTTCTCCTCAAAAGTTCGGGGCTCACTCTTTGCACCAAACCTGTACCTTTGCACGAAAACTTACGCCTTCTTGGAGCTACAAAACCGAATTCCTCATAAAGCACATACAAGACAAATTACAAAGGAAAGAACTTTAAAAAGGGTTTTAAGTGAAAAGTGGTTTTAGACACAGATATTAGGGAAGGAAAGCAACAGCTTTCCATGCAAATATCGAAGGATAATCCTATTACAATTAAATCACCTCACGCTTGTACTAAATATGCACTGTGGAAATAACTATTGCCAAGCTAATGATCTAAACCCATCGAAGCCATTTCTGCAACAATGTATTTCCACAGTCTTGAAGGAATTCCTACATATGCTGAGCACTTGTTGGCTTCCTTTCCTTCATCCTGCAGTCCAGCTCATCCCAAACCATCTCAATTGGGTTTAGGTCGGGTGATTGTGGAGGCCAGGTCATCTGATGCAGCACTCCATCACTCTCCTTCTTTGTCAAATAGCCCTTACACAGCCTGGAGGTGTGTTTTGGGTCATTGTCCTGTTGAAAAACAAATGATAGTCCCACTAAGCACACACCAGATGGGATGGCATATCGCAGCAGAATGCTGTGGTGGCTATGCTGGTTAAGTGTGCCTTGGATTCTAAATATATCGACAACAGTGTCACCAGCAAAGCACCCCCACACCATCACACCTCCTTCTCCATGCTTCACGGTGGGAATCACATATGCAGAGATCATCCGTTCACCTTCTCTGCATCTTACAAAGACAGCGGTTGGAACCAAAAATCTCAAATTTGGACTCATCAGACCAAAGGACAGATTTCCAACAGTCTAATGTCCATTGATCGTGTTTCTTGGCCCAAGCATAGGTACCTAGAAGTTATGGAGATAGAGGGGTAGGGGGATGTTGATAAGACTTTTAGGTAGTTTGAGCATTGATGGGTGATTGTGTGCATGTGTACGGAGTGCTGTTGGTGGGGGTCTTGTCAAGGGAGGTTGTGTGGTTGATGTTGTGTGTTTTAACCAAGCCCATGCCCCCTCCCCTGAGGGAAGAAAAAAAGATACAAAAACTACAAAAAACGATATATATATATATATATATATATATATATATATATATATATATATATATATATATATATATATATATATATATATATATATATATATATATATATATATATTGGTGTTATGATGCACTTCTAATTGTGATTGGTGAGGCCAGGTCATATTTGGAACCAACAAATGCCATCTGCCACATGCCCACCAATCACAACTAGGAAACATCATGGTGGTTTTTCAGCAGTGGGGAGTTGTATCTATGGGATTATTGAAATTAACCCACTGTGCAAATGTGATTATTTAAATTATCCATCGCTTTGCGTGCATGTGTGCGTGTGTGTGTGTGTGTGTGTGTGTGTGTGTGTGTGTGTGTGTGTGTGTGTGTGTGTGTGTGTGTGTGTGTGTCTCCCCCTACCCCTACTCACTCGATGAGAGCTGATTGGTTATTCTCCCCATTTATGGATAAAAGACGGATTGGGTCTTCAAGTTTATATTGCTAGGCATTTTTACCCATCGCTTTGCTAATGGATCTAATCAAGAAGGCATGTTGTACTTCACAAACATTCTGCTCAGTTCATTCTATAATTTGCCCGAGATCATCTTTCATTTGCTTGGAAGTCGGCTAAAATCACCTTCATCAACCATTCTTGCTGTGTTAAGACGCAAGCAAAAACAACTCTGCTGCAAAGCTCAGTATTGGATGCTTTGGTTTCAATCTCCTCTTCAAATTAGTATGATGAAACATTTTGAAAACTTCAAATTATTCTCACTCAGATTTCAACATCACTGCAATGCATATGAAGTTGTTAAAACTTTATTTATCCAAGAAGATTATTTGTAACACCAGATACCACTGGGTGGCGCTATATGATACACATTTTCACAAAGAAAATTGAAGTCTTCTCCCCACCCTGAACCCCATCCCCTAGATATGCTACCCTGACAGAAACCATACTTGGGGTGCCCTTAGGCAACATGCAAAATTTGGTTGGATTTGGTACAGTCGTATTTTAGTTTTTGAAGTCTATATAAATATATAAACAAGCAAATAAACAAACAAACAAATTCACTTTTATAGTATAGATAAAACTCTGTCTTACCAATTACTCACTCACTCACTGATATAAATGCTTTGTACTTTCTGGGTGGGAGAGAAAGCTGAAACTGCATCCTGACGCAACTCGCAGCCAATATCTCAGGAGAAAAAAACAAAAAACAAACCCGTCGGGAAATTTCCGTAAATGAAAATATCCGAAAATAAAAAGTCAGCCCATACAGAATTGCTTTCACATGACGTAAAAGTCAGCCGGTGCAGTCACGTGACCCAAGACAATGCAGTTTACAAACAAAGTGGTTGCAAGGCAACGCCAACATGCACCACCTCTTATTTTATAACCCTTGCCGTATTTACATTAACATTTTCTATACTTGTGAACTTAAATACAGAGCTCATTCTAATCACTAATTTTTTATTTTCTTGAGTTATTTGGCTGCTACAGAATGCAACCACAATCCACTTCATCAAATATAAAAAGCTCTTTCACAAACCACTTCATCTATTTTACAGTTACCCCCTATCACCGTTCCGGCAGCAATATGTACATTTATTTTGACGAAAATCTAAAATAAGATCGGGTTAATTGATAGAACATCATCACATTTGTTTCGGGTTTTTGAAAGGTCCCGATGTTGGATATTTTTTAACATTGATGGCTGTAGACAAACGGACAAAGATACCTAGGGATTTTGTAAATTTGCAACGTCCCTTTTCGTGCACACAAGGATGAAAAGAAACGAAGATGCGAGCCATGATGGATGCTTTCTCTATGAGATTCTTTGAAGTTTCCCTAAACCTTCCTCCCATCAAGATTCGAATGAGAGCCTAAAGAAAATATTTCTGCTATGTTGTCAAAGTATACCATATGTTATGTTGATAACTGCAATTAACTTCCTTTAGATGGAATAGCAAGTGCAAATGTTCAAAAGCCTCACCAAATAAGTTTGCACCTATTTCGGCTTTTTCCTGATTTAACAGCCTTGACCAGTCCGTGGATATTTAATTGTAAAACATTGTTTTCCTTTACATGCCTTTGGAGAAAAAAATGTTTTGGTTCACAGGGTATCAATCTGTCTGAGAAAAAGATCCAAGGAGATAACACATCTACATATATGTATTATATATATATATATATATATATATATATATATATATATATATATATATATATATATATATATATATATATATATATATATATATATATATTGGATTGAAGTTTACAAGAAAATCATCCCTCACAGCAGATGAGTCTGAAAACTAAACCAAGAAGCTCAATCACAGGAAATGGAATAACCAGACTTTGTGGTGTAATGGTTGGAGTATCTGCTAAGTCTGGAGGTCGGTGTTTCGAACCTCGGCTGAGTTTTACCAAACACTTAAAAAGTAGTTTGAGCTGCTTCTTCACTTAACACTCAGCATTTTAAAAGGATAGAGCATGGATAAACAACAATAGCTTGGCAAACATAGTGCAGGCAAGCTTTGATAGGCCAAATGTCCTCCTGCATTGAAGTTCCTTGGAAGGGAACTCGTATGATTGTTAATACTACTACTACTACTGCTGCTGCTGCTGCTACTACTACTACTACAGGGTGACCTGAAAGTTGCTTTACCCCTGCTTTACCCCACCATCACCAGCTCCTCTTCCATTGCCACCACATAGTCCAGATCTAATGACTCCAGCTGACTCTTTGTGTGCTTCATCAAGGAGAAAGTGTTGACAAACCGGTACAGGATGATTGAAGAGTTACACGTTGCAGTCTTGGCCTCTTTCACACAGTTGACTTCACAAATACTACACATGTCTAAGAGGGCAACAAATCTAATGTTGCAAGGAGAATGATGGAGCACGTGCAGATATAATGACTGATTAATTATTGCAATTACTGCACAAGAAAACCTGTATATTAAGAGTTTAAAGAACGAATGCTTTACTGGGGAGGGGTTTTAACTTAATGGTAAAGTGACTTTCAGACCACTATGGATACTTTCTTCATGGCTCAGATTTTTCTCACTTCCTTGTAGGTTCAGCTGGGGAACATTTTTGGCCAAAGTCTTTTTCAAACTGGCTAACCAGGGCTGGCGTTCAAGTGGATAATCTGTCCAGGGTGTTGCGCTAACTCACCGCCTGCTCATGAAATACCCCTTCGGACGAATGCTGGCAGATGGATCCTCCAGCTTATAAACAGAGAAAGATATCCCTTACCCTGCCTGTGAAACACCAGGGTGGCAGTTTATAGCTAGGCATACATTCAAACCCAGGCCAGACAGCTCAGAGGCGAGTGTGCATACCTCCTATCTATCCTGCCAATCTTTAAAGGAATGGATCGCTATAATTTATTAATATAACGTGTTAAGTTCATGCGATTTCGGTACAATGTTGCTGATTACCTGCGGAGTCCTTTTATTTGAACATTACTGGGTGTGTTTTTTTTAATTGACTGAGAGTTAGGCCTGTAGCCTATTCAGATTTGGAGTGGAGAAATTTTTATTCCATTTAGCGTTTTATACTGCTGTGAATTATCTTTGTGAGAAACTTGTTTTATTGACCTTGTCAATTTTTCAACACCAGACCAAGACCTTCATGGAATTTGAGCTTGTGTATAGCTATTTACCTGATTGTGGCTGTACAAGTATAATTACAAGTATTCTAGTTTGTTTCTTTGTACCTTTGTTCTTCTTGTAAGCAGCAACGCACACCTTCAGCAAGAGGACATTCCAGTAAACGGCAGTGATGTCAATCCAAGTGTGCATGACAAACACAGAGGTGTTTCATATGCAGCCTGTGCCTGTTGGTTGCATCATTGGTTGGGGGCACAGCTATGCCGCTGATGCAATGCTCCTATTACCAGTAAGCTGGTACTCATTTTGCTGACCTTGGAAGGATGACAGGCTGAGTCAACCCACCTCGTGTTATTTCAATGGAAGGATAGGGCCTCAAACGCAAGACCCGACGATCTTAAGAAAGCCACCTTAACCATAACCCAACACTAAGGCTACGAACACTGAATGTAATACAGTTATAATTAGGATGCCATGGAGTGAATAAAACAGTTAAAATCTAATCTACTTGGAAAGTTAGCAAGCAAGCATGCAGCTATCTTTGCAATCCTCAAGGACGGGGAATTGGGGAACAAAAGGCCCATTTATCAGGTCAGGTATGGAAGCATGTGCCGGTCAGAACAGCACGCCGTTTTTTTATAGCTCAACATCATATGTTGTGGCTGATGTAGCACAACATCCAAGCTAACTGAACCAGAATGGCCTGCTCGGCCATCCAAGATGATAGCAATGCATTTATACATTAGCGTTCAGATGAGCTTCTTTCCGGAAATTATGTCAAGTGTATCTTTGAAAATGAATGACAAAAATGTTGCCTTTTCTTCTCAGTGTGGTTGGTGTGGGGGAGAGGGGTGATGGGGAAATGGGTGCTAAGAACCACAGAAACTTGAATGGAACAAATTTCTAAATCGCAAATGCTTTTTCATCATGTGTGCTTATAAGTGGAGATTAGAGCTTCAAAAAGTTTTTACCATAAGTGTACACTGTGAGTACCTTTACTAGTTATGAGGTCATGTTGAAAAGTAATTCCTCCTATTATTTTTCCTGCAAATCGGGAAAGATATTCTAATGAAACAAAGACAGATACTACCATTTGCAATGAGAGTGAGTGTTGATTGTTTTAATTTGAGTGTTGATTGTTTTACCAGTGAAATACTAAACAGTGAACGCACACATGCATGCACACACTCCAAAAAGACCTGGACAACTTTGGTTTTTTATATATTTAGTACCACA
This sequence comes from Eptatretus burgeri, assembly GCF_056783735.1. NCBI lineage: Eukaryota > Metazoa > Chordata > Myxini > Myxiniformes > Myxinidae > Eptatretus > Eptatretus burgeri. Next base: position 20,743,529 of record NC_140973.1, read on the forward strand.
AATGATACAATCATATCCTTTGTTTCATATGATACAGAAACTCATTATGTTGTCTTTATTTTCAGATCTGGTGGTTTAATATAAAAGAAAATGACGACTCCACAGGAGAAAGCTCAGTGCATCGAATGGTTCATCAAGATGAGATCCGACAAGCAAGTTCAGTGTAATTTCTCTGACTACTATCAGAGAGTTGTACAAGAGGTTTAAGGAGACTGGAAGTTGTCAGAAACAGAAAAGCACCGGCCGACCAAGCACAAGTATAGTAGACGTGGAACAAGTGTGTGAATCATTTCAATAGAGTCCCAGACAATCAATTTGGTGCACATCCAGAGAACTTGGACTAACAACCACCACTGTACACATGATTTTGCATAAAAGACTGAAGCTTTCTGCCTAAAAGGTGCAGATTCTGCAGGAACTCAAACCAAATGACGGACCCAAAACTCAAGGTGTTTGCTTTGGAAATGCTCAGTCGCATAGAGGATAACGAAGATTACCTGAAAAAGGTCATGTTCACAGAGGTAGCTTGCTTTCATGCATCAGGGAAGATCAACCAGCATAACGTGAGGATCTGGGGCTTTGAAAATCCCCACATGGTTCTTGAACACACACACACACACACACACACACACACACACACACACACACACACACACACACACACACACACACACACACACACACACACACACGACAGTCCAAAGGTCAATGTTTGGTGTGGCCTCCATGACCGCTTGGTGGGTCCGTTTTTCTTTGCGGAGGATACAGTGACCTCAACAATTTACATGAACATGTTTGAAGGATTTGCCTTCCCGCAGATTGAAGACCTGCAACCTGATATCATTTTTCAACAGGATGGTCCCCCCCCCCCCCCACTCATTGGGCCTTAGTCGTTCGAGCCGTTGTGAATGAAACATTACCAAGTCGCTGGACTGGCCGAGATGGACCAACCGCCTGGCCCCCATGATCACCAGACATAACCCCCCCCCTGATTTTTTTCTGTGGGGGTTTGTGAAAGATGTTGTCTACAACACCAAGGTGGAAAACTTGCAGGATCTTCGTTCTCGGATCACAGCTGCATGCGCACTGGTGGACGCAAACAGTTTTATGTCCTGCGTGCGACAAACGAAGCTCACATTGAAGTGTATTGATGGTGTGCACAAATCGTTATGAGTTTCCGTATCATATAAGCCAAAAGGTATCGTATCATTTGGGGTTCTAAATATATTTACAACCAAAGTGGGCATCACACATAGACAAGAGGCTGCCACAGAAAGACCCTCTGCATCATAAAATACCCCACTTATCCTGCACAT
>NC_140973.1:20752344-20764844 GCF_056783735.1 Eptatretus burgeri
TCTTCCATGATATGATTATTTGCACAGAAGGCCCCTCCATCTCTGAAGTCTGGAGTAGACTTTGTCTGTTAGTCCATCCCAGTTTTTCTGAATACTTTGAGCATCACCAAGGTGTACACCCAAATGGTAAACACTATTATTCTTCCAGGATAAATTGCCAGGTAGTGTTGGGAAGGAAAATGCATTGCTAATCCAAAAAAGGAGGCATAACTCTTTGTCCAGTTTACTCTGGCTGAGCAAGCAAGGGTAAAATTATTCATAGTTTTAAGTAGTTCAGATACATCTTCTTGACATTGAATTGTAGTGCAGATATCATCTGCATAAGCAACATCTTTTATAGCAGGTATGTCCGGAGCGACAGAGAATCCCACAAGTTTCTCACGCAATTTAACTAAAAGGGGTTCAATGGAAAGAACATAAAGGAGTCTGGATAAGGGACACCCTTGCCTTATTCCTCTGGTAACAGTAAAGGGAGGAATCAACTCATTATTTATTTTGAATGAACTAGAAATATTGTGATACAACAACTGAATATATGATACAAAAATACGACCAAAACCAAAACCCTTTAGGATAGCAAATAGATAACTATGATCTATACTATCAAAGGCATGCTCTTGATCAACAAAGATTAAGCCAGTACTTTTATGCAGAAGATCACACACATCAGCAATGTCACGAACAGCACCAAGAATGTCATATATTGATCGTCCAGGCACACAACAGGTTTGATCAGGATGCACCAAAGATTGGACTACCAATTTTAAGCGAGAGGCAAGGACCTTTGAAAAAATCTTGTAGTCGGTGTTCAGTAAGGAGACAGGACGCCAGTTTCTGAGTAACTGGGTATCTCCCTTCTTTGGTAACAAGGAAACAACGGCTCGCCGGAAACTTAGGGGGAGCTCCCCAACTTGAAAACTTTCCTTGAGTACTTCCAAAAGTTCGGGTCCGATAATGTCCCAAAAGGTTTTGTAGAATTCACAGGGGATTCCATCCAGACCAGGAGCTTTCCCGGACGCCATACTGGAAAGAGCAAGACCCAACTCCTCCAGCGTGATGGACCTCTCCAAAGAGGCTCGCTGTGACTCAGACAACTTGGGTCAAGGTTCAATAAAGGCTTTTGCAACATTCAAATCAATCTTTTTTGCACAGAATAAAGAAGAAAAATAATCGACTACAATTCTTTTAATCATCTTAGGTTCACTTACTATCTCTCCTTCAGGTGATTGTACAGATAATAGTTGTTGTTGAGCTTTAGTTTTCCTCTCCAAAGAGAAGAAAAACTTTGATGAAGTGTCAAAAAGACTCAAATTTTTAATCTTAAGCCGCACTAAAGCCCCTTTAGCCCTTAAGTTGACAAGACTGTGAAGAAGTTCTTTTTTAGTTATAAATTCTTTACGTAATCCTTGATTTCTGTTCAACTCAAGAGGATTTCTTTGCAATTCTAAAACCTCTTTTTCTAGAATCGTTATCCTTGAAAGACTATCCCGAGAGTGATGAAGTTTATACTGCTGACAAAAGATTTTGATGTGGATTTTTACAATATCCCACCATTGTAGCTTGCTATGAAAAGTATTTTTCCTTCCGTAAAGAGAAGTCCAAAAGATCCTAAAAGCATTGCAAAAAACAATGTCTTCCAAAAGACTAACATTTAGAGCCCAATAGGCACTCCTACGTTGAAGATAGGGAAAAGTTAATTTTAAAGAAACTAGGTGGTGATCCGAAAAGCCAGAGGGAGAAATTGCCGTAGACAATATGAAGTTCCGAAAATCATTATTAACATAAAATCTATCTAAGCGAGCGAACGATACCCTGTTATTGGAAGCTTGACACCATGAATATTGCTTAACTTTGGGGTGCTGCAATCTCCAACCATCAACCAAATTATACTTTGCTAAAATGGTCGCAAACCCTTTTGCACTCTCAGGGTGGGGTTCTAAGCCATTACGGTCCAGAGCTGGCTCCAAGGTACAATTAAAATCACCAGCGAGGCACACGAGAACACAAAAATCAATCTGGGATAAACAATCATCAAGAATGGAAAAATATTCGTTTCTTTTTGCAGGATTACTTGGGACATAAGCATTTAATAGTGTGATTTTATAGCCTCCATAAGAAAAAACCACAAAAGCCAAATGACCTTGTATGAATTCGTGAAAAACAATTTGGTCCGATGAAAATCTTGATCGAAACCAGAAAGCAACTCCTGCACTGCAGCAATCAAAGGAACTGAAAAACCAAGAACCCCTTATTGTGGTTTGCCACTCTGCAGAACAAGTCGGTCCACAACGCACATCCTGAAGAAGAGCTACATCAATATGCTTTTGATCAAGTAACAGTCGAACATGTGTTTTACGTATAGGGGCGCGGCCCCCATTTATGTTTAAACAAGCAAGAGACAGAACCATTTTAGTATTTTATAGCTGGGTACTGGTTACTGAAGTTCTTTCCTTGCCAGAGTTACATATTTCCTCAATCTGTGTACGTGGGATTCATTGGCGCCATAGGCTGCCGGATTTTTAGTAATAAGGGATGCGCTAAGCATAAATTTATCGAGTTCTGGAAAGAAATCTGTTAGTTTAATTTTTTTCCGAAAGGTGTTATGGAGGAACTTGATCACCTTCGCAGGAGCAGGGCCATTTAAGCCCTTGTGGTCTTGTGAATCTCCAGCTGCACCATCCAACTCAGAAGAATCTGATATTGAACAAGTATCATCGGAATCACACGACTCGTGTTCAAATTCAGCATCCTTTTTCTTTACAGATATAGCAGACATTGGAAATGGTTTCACGAAAAAGGAATCCTCAGGAAGCAGATTTCCTTCTAACTTTTCAGGTGTCTGCTTCAAAGTCACTGAGGTAATGGGTGTGGCTGTAGATGTGACAGGCAGTTCTATGGTACTCGGTGCAATTACAGTTTGGTGAGATTGTTCTGTGGTGTTAGGCACAACTATAGTTTGGACAGATGGCTCTGAGTTATTAGGCTCCATTGTAGTCTGAACTGCTGGTTCTGAGGTATTAGGCACGACTATAGTTTCAACAGTTGGTTCTTCGGTGTTAGACACAATCTCCGCATGAACATCCTGCTTCAGTGTATGACTACCTTCTGTATGTCCAGAACAAATTTCGTCTCTGCCTGGGACATCGACTGATGGTTTGTTTTGAAGCTCCATAGTCTCCTCGTCATCACATGTGAGAGGGCAGGCATAAACATCTGAAGGATTTTGGTTACTCTCTTTCCGATTGAGTGAAACCCTCTTCACAGCGACCGCTTCCGCGTATGAAGAAGGTTCGACTAAAACTGCACTTTGGTGCCTCCGTTTTCCTCGTGTCACCCAACCAGACTCATTTTTTGCATTTGTTTGATTTTCAGAGTTTTCCCCTGCCTCAGTAGACACCCCAGTGACCTCAGGTTCATTTACATTTTCAACTTTACTTGATTCTTTTTCAATGCCCCTTGGGCATTCATTTTTCATGTGACCATACTGTCCACATTTGTAACACACTAAAGTCTGTGATGTAGCAAAGATGCGGTAAGTAAACTTTTCATGTTCAATTTTTAACATCACGTCAAGCTCACGAATGTTTGGCTTCGGAATAATAAATAGTTGACGTCGAAAGGAAAGAATATGTTTTGTACTGTGGTCCTTAAACCGAACAGGAATGAAAGTTATTTTTGAAACCACAGTGCCATACTGTTCTAAAGCAGCCTTCACCTGCTCGTTTTTTATGAAGGGAGGAATATTTGACAGGAGTACCTTCATCGATGGAACATCGAGGGGTGATATGAAGAAGAATATATCTGGCTCCACAGTCAGTCCTGACTCCACAAGCTGCGCCACCATTTCCTCTTTAGCGACGAAGATAACAACACGCTGATTCATTCTCGATGCAGCTATTACACTATGCATGCCGATTAATTTTCCGACACACAAAACAACTTTTTCAACTGAGATTTCGGGTGGTGGCGTACACGAAAACCCATTTTTCCGACTTAAAGACTCTAACAGCTCAACGGTCGCCATGATTTAGGCGTAATAACACTCAATGCCTCAGGGAAAAAAAAAAAAAAATAATAATAATAATAATAATAATAACACTGAACAACAAATTTCAAAAAAATTTTTTTACTGGAGATGTGTAAAGTGATTAAGACTAATTTGGGTACGCTGATTTCAAAAATCATAACCGTTTTGCTGTATCACGTCAGGATTTTCAGGAACAGAAATATTCCCATTGCCTAGAAGTCAGGATTTCAATGAAATTTACATGTCTTTAACATGTCTATTTCGTACAATTGTTGTTAACTTGTGTTATATTTCTTTCTTTCAGATAAAGATGAGTAGGCGTTCCTGTACCAATCATCCTGACAACTTCTGTTATGTCTGGTCGGTATACCAAAAAATATCAACAGCGAAGTATATCTACAGCAGTGAAAATGAAGGCCGCCTACTTTCACTACTTCGGGTGTAAGGTGGGGACCAAGAACAGAGCTGGGCACCACACATCTGCTGCACAAGCTGTCACACAACCTTGACTCAGTGGTTGGTGGGCAAGCGCGCGAGCATGCCATTTGCGGTGCCCATGATATGGCGTGAGCCGCAGAATCATCATGATGATTGTTATTTCTGCTGCACAAGCATCGCCGGCTTCAACAAGAAGAATAAAGGTCACATCAAGTACGCTGACTGCGTCTCTGCTCGTAAACCTGTGCCTCATGATGACGAGAACCCCGTTCCAACACCTCCAGCTGATCAGAACATAGCTGTAAGCAGTGGTGAAGAGGATGGTGATGATGAACCTTTTGAACCCGACACTCAAGAATCACACCTTCTGAACCAGGGAGACTTAAATGATCTTGTAAGAGATCTCTCGCTGTCAAAGGCGAAGGCAGAGCTGCTTGGATCAAGGCTGCAGCAGTGGAATCTACTTGAACCTAACACTAAGATATCCTTGTTCAGAGCACGTCACAGAGACATGGCTGAGTTATTTGAGATGGAAGACACGATGACATTCTGCAGTGACATCAACGGTCTGTTGAAAGAACTTGGGTGTGATCACGATCCTGCAGACTGGCGCCTCTTCATCGACTCGGGGAAGAACAGCTTGAAGGCTGTTTTGCTCCACAATGGCAACGAGAAACCATCAGTCCCACTGGCTCACGCGTTCGGCATGACAGAGACCTATGAGACTATGCGGCAGCTGCTTGATTCCATCAAGTACAATGACTTCAACTGGCACATCTGCGGAGACTTGAAAGTGGTGGCGCTGTTGTTAGGGCTGCAGTCAGGCTACACGAAATACATGTGCTTCCTTTGTCTCTGGGATAGCAGAGACGACAAGAATCACTGGACGAAGAAAGATTGGGAAGAGCGAAAAGAGCATGTACCTGGTCGACACAACGTGAAGCATGTCGCCCTTGTCGACCCAGCCAAGGTTTTCCTTCCACCACTCCACATAAAGCTCGGCTTGATGAAAAGTTTTGTACGGGCAATGGATCTGAATGGGCGTGGGTTTTTATACCTCAAGGAAAAGTTTGGCAACACCTTGTCGGAGGCCAAGATCAAGGCTGGTGTCTTTGTTGGAGCGCAAATCCGACAGATTATGAAGGACGAAACTTTTCCGACAACTCTAAACCCCAAAGAGCTGGCAGCGTGGAGGAGCTTCAAAGCTGTGACGGACAACTTCTTGGGGAACGAGCGCGCGGACAACTATGAAGAAATAGTGCAGCAGCTGTTGGAGTCCTTCAGGAAACTTGGCTCCAGGATGTCCCTGAAAATCCATTTCCTACACCAGCACCTGAACTTCTTCCCTGACAACTTGGGAGCAGTCTCGGACGAGCACGGCGAGCGATTCCACCAAGAGATTTCACTCATGGAGACGCGTTACCAAGGGCGGCACAACCCGAACATGATGGGCGATTTCTGCTGGTTCCTGCATCGTGAAACTGACACAGAGCAGCACAAACGCAAAGCCAAATGCCTAAAGCATTTTTAATTACATTCTAGTGGAGTTTTTCTGTAATTTCTATAATTTTGAAGCATTCATGATGAAATAAATGAATAAATGAATTTTTGTAAATTTCATTGAAATTCTGACTTCTAGGCAATGGGAATATTTCTGTTCCTGAAAATCCTGACGTGATACAGCAAAACGGTTATGATTTTTGAAATCAGCGTACCCAAATTAGTCTAAATCACTTTACACATCTCCAGTAAAAAAATTTTGTTGTTCAGTGTAATCAATACACAAGCGAAGCTGGCGAATGGAGGAAAATAATAATAATACTAATGATAATAATATGGACGCGGTCCAAGAATCATTTAAAGGAGCCAAAGCGATGGCAAAAACTAACAAAACATGTCGGATGGAAACCAGGCCTCAAAACCGGGAGGGGTTCTGAGAAACCCGAACACCACCTACCGTGCGCGCTCTCTTTCTCTCTCTCGCTCAATGGAAAAGAGAAAACAAGGAGAAAGGGGTCAAGAGAAAACGAAAACTAAAACATTTAGACGATGAGAAGAGGGAAAGGAGAAAGCAACACAGGCTCCGTGCGTACCGCCAGGAACTGAGAAACAGGTCTTCGCGATTGCACGCACGTGCCAAGTGAGCAACAGCTGTGGGGAGAGAGAGAGAGAGAGAGAGAGAGAGAGAGAGAGAGAGAGAGAGAGACAGAGAGAGAGACAGAGAGAGAGAGAGAGAGAGAGAGAGAGAGAGAGAGAGAGAGAGAGAGAGAGAGAGAGAGAGAGAGAGAGAGAGAGAGAGAGAGAGAGAGAGAGAGAGAGAGAGAGAGAGAGAGAGAGAGAGAGAGAGAGAGAGAGAGAGAGAGAGAGAGAGAGAGAGAGAGAGAGAGAGAGAGAGAGAGAGAGAGAGAGAGAGAGAGAGAGAGAGAGAGAGAGAGAGAGAGAGAGAGAGAGAGAGAGAGAGACAGAGAGAGAGAGAGAGAGAGAGAGAGAGAGAGAGAGAGAGAGAGAGAGAGAGACTTTGACTTTTATTACAAAAAAGTATAAAGGGTAAAAATTCAATACAACAAAGCAAAGGATTATATACAAGAGTGGAAAAAAGAAGAGAAGAAACCAATTCAATTTTCAAGTAATCGATAAAGCATTGATAACAATTTATACACAAGGAACACCCCCAAAAAATACATTAGAGAGAGGAGAAGATGATAAGAAGAGAGAAAGCAACACAGGCTCCACACGTACCACCAGAGACTGAGCAACAGCCCCTTGCGTTTGCACGTGCGGAGAGAGAGAGAGAGAGAGAGAGAGAGAGAGAGAGAGAGAGAGAGAGAGAGAGAGAGAGAGAGAGAGAGAGAGAGAGAGAGAGAGACAGAGAGAGAGAGAGAGAGAGAGAGAGAGAGAGAGAGAGACAGAGACAGAGACAGAGACAGAGACAGAGACAGAGACAGAGACAGAGACAGAGACAGAGAGAGAGACAGAGAGAGAGAGAGAGATACAGAGAGAGAGAGTGAGAGAGAGAGAGTGAGAGAGAGAGAGAGAGAGAGAGAGAGAGAGAGAGAGAGAGAGAGAGAGAGACACACACAGACAGTTTTGGCCTCTTGATTGTTTGGGATCATGATGTGATAAGAGAAGTTATACCAGTACAAGCAAATGCCTGAGCATTGCCCAACAAAGAAACAAGGTAAATTAAAACTTCAATGTAAGTACACCATCAACAAGTTCACATAAGGATGTGTTCACACACCACTGTTGTGAGAACAGTGTACAATCACTGGAATTAATTTCAAGGTGCACTCGTGCTGTGACCAAGGTTTTAAAGAGATAAACAACATCGGAAACAGAATCACAAACATCTCGAATTTTGCGTTTCCTTGACATGTATATAGCAAGCTTCGCTTCAGAGGACAAATAATTTGCTAACAGGCACTTGTATTTACGCTGGTGGAAGATGCTAAAACCGTAAACAAAACCACAACAAGTAAAAGTTAGGCCGAGTCCCCGGATAGCACGTGATAAGACTGTAAAAAGGGGTGCCAACCTTGAGCAATCAATAAAAATGTGAAAAATAGTTTCTGTGGCACCGCAGAAGGGACACAATTCTGTGTTATCGGGAGATATACGATGAGATAAAACATTGGATGGTAAAATGTAATGTGCCAGTCGCCACTGCAAATCTCCGGAGCGCTTAGCAGTGGGTGCCTTGTAAATGACATGCCAGTTGATCGAAGTAGAATGAGTGTTCTGAAGCATTCTCCCCCAGTGTGCTTGTGGTTCCGCAGGTCTATCGGGAACAAGGGTTTTAACACACAAAGCGTAAACAGAAGATTTTTCCATCAATTTAAAGGAGGTGAAACCTTGAAAATGAAGCAAAAGCTCTGGAAAGGGATGTAGGGATAAAGAAAGGTTAGCTTCTACCTGTGGAATCCATTTCAGATTAGTTTGCTTGAAAAAGCGCAGAATCACAGAAAAGATTCTCCCAATAATTCGAATGGACCTCACTCCAGTGGCCACAGCGACGTCAGCAGCTGGCTTCCACTTGTACGGAGAAGGAGTTCTGAGATCTTTTACCTTCGTACATCCAGCATCAATAAACTTCTGCACAAGAATATAATTGCTGCAGACCCCTTCAAAAATGGGGTTTAAAAAGATAGGCTCATTTAAGAACATTTCCAGGGAGTAGTCATTGTTATTTCGGCGAACAGTGACTGCCTGCCATGCCTTCAGCATGCTTCTATAAAACAGGGGACTGATTGCTTTCAACTTTCTTGGTGTCAATAAGGAACAGTTGCTGATCGTAGCCGAGTTTCCCCACCTGCCGAAGCAGGCAGTGAGCCAAGGCCTTCCACGAGACGTCCGTGTACAGCAGTCTGCGAAGCGAAAGGAGGCGAAAAGCCATCACCTTGCTGGTAATAGCAATCAGCCCCTGTCCTCCTTCAGAAACAGGCAGGTTTAACACACCAGGTTGGAGCCAATGCTTTCCTCCCCAAAAGAAGTCAATAAGAATTGATTGTAATTTTTTAAGAAACAAATCTGGGGGCTGCAGTGCTATAAAAACGTGCCAAAGCATTGATGCTGCAAGGTTGTTTATAACAAGGGTTCGGCCCCGATAGGAGAGTTGACAAAGTAAGCCCTTCCACTTTCGTAAACGTCTCTCAGTTTTAATTATTAGAGATTCCCAGTTTTTTAAAATGAAGTTCTCAGTTCCAAGAAAGACGCCTAGGTAAAAAATTCCATCCCTTTCCCATTTAAGTTTCTCGGGAAGAGTCGGAGGAATGGCGCCATTTTGTGGACCAAGATGGAGAGCTCTGCTTTTTCCCCAGTTCACTTTTGTGGAACTTGCCAAACCAAATTCATGAATGCAACGGACCAAGGCTGAGACGTCCTCATTCGAGCGAACGATTGCACAAAGATCATCTGCATAAGCAATCACTTTAAACGGGTTCGCCATTGGTTGAGGAAGGAAACCAAGAAGACGTGCACGCAACCGAACGAGCAAAGGCTCCATCGCAAGAGAGTACAGGAGGCCAGAAAGAGGGCACCCTTGACGAATGCCTCTATTAACCGGGAAAGGGGGACATAAAATGTTGTTAACCTTTAAGAGACTAAAAGTGTTGTTATACAGTAACTGCACATGAGAGATAAAATTTTCCCCAAAACCAAACCCCCGTAAAACAGAGAAAAGATAAAAATGATCAATGGTATCAAAGGCCTTTTCTTGATCTAAGAACACCAACCCGACATTCCTTTGCTCAAGAGAACAGATGTCAATTATATCACGCACAATAAAGATACTGTCATGAATTGTCCTCTTCGGGACACAGTAAGACTGATCTGGGTGTACGATCTCCTCGATTATGGCTTTAAGGCGGTTGGCAAGGGCCTTGGAAAATATTTTGTAGTCTGCTCAGAGTAATGAAATGGGACGCCAGTTGTGTGGTTGCTGAAGGTCTCCTTTTTTGGGGATAAGGGCGAGGACAGCCCTCCGGCAGCTTAACGGCAGTGAGCCTGATCGTAGACCGTCGATTATAACCTCAAGTAGTTCTGGTCCGAGGAGGTCCCAAAAGGTTTTATAAAATTCCGCAGGAATTCCATCCAGGCCGGAGGCCTTACCCGAGGGTAGAGTTTGAAGAGCAGCTTGGAGTTCCTCCAAAGTTACTTCCTTGTCCATTTGTAGAACTGCAGATTTTGACAAGGTAGGTAAGGAAGAAGTCAGCACTGTTACCATTTTGTTGTCGATTTTCGGAGCATGATAAAGTTCAGTAAAGTAGTGTCTGAGTGAGGCTCTGACATCTTTTTGATTGTGTGTTATCCTTCCTTCCTTTGTCCTTACTGAAGTTATCTGCTGACTTCTCTTTGTTTGAGCTTCCAGTCCAAAAAAGAACTTAGAGGAGGTGTCCAGGTAACACAAATTCTCCAGTCGGAGACGAATCAGCGCTCCTCTGGCTTGCTTTGCACAAAGTCCAGCAAGAAGAGCTTTTTCTTCGCCAGCAAGAGGTTGGTTCTTTCATGATTTGAGGCCAAGAGGTTGGTCTGCAAATATAATATTTCTTTGGCAAGCAAGGATTGAAGGGCAGAGTCATATTTGGTGTGGTAGGCTCCATATTGTTGGCAAAAGGATCTTATTTGCACTTTGACGTTGTCCCACCATTTTCCAAGGCAGGGGAAGGAAGTTTTACGTTGGAGCAAGGCTCTCCAGAACACACCAAAGGCATCGACAAACAGTTGGTCATCCAAAAGGCTTGCGTTGAAGGTCCAGTAGGCAGCACCACGATTCCGAACTGGTTGGTGAATCCGAAGTGCGACCATGTGATGGTCTGAGAAGCCGCTCGGAATAATGTCCATATTGCTCACAACATTTAAAAAGTTACTGTTGATGTAGAAACGGTCCAATCTTGCAAGTGATACGTGGCCTTTTGAACACCGACTCCACGTGTATTGGCGGAGAGAAAGATTGCGGATTCTCCACACATCAACCAGGGAAAACTTGGACAAGGCTCTCAACAAAGGTGCTGCGCTTGCTGGGTGCGGCTCCTCTCCATTACGATCAATGGTGGGGTCCATCGTGCAGTTAAAATCTCCACCCAAGCAGACAAGTCCATCAAAATCAATGTGTACAAGAGAAGTTTCTAAGTGTGTGTAAAAGGCGAGTCTCTCCGTGCTATCGCTGGGTGCGTAGACATTCAGTACGGTGTGTTTAAAGCCATTATGCGTGAAGGTGAGTGAAATCAAATACCCTTTGATAATCTCATTAAAAACAACACTGGGACTGTAAAAGGAAGGTCGTATACAAACAGCCACCCCAGCCCTTGGGTGTTCCAGACTACTAAAAAACCATTTTCCCCTCATTATCCTTTGCCATTCACTTGCACAAGAGGAGCTGCATCTTGTTTCTTGCAAAAGCAAAACATCAATGTGATTTGTCTCAACAAACTGTTTAACTTCTGCTTCACGGATGGAGGAGCGTCCCCCATTAATATTTAAACTCGCTATGGAGAAGGCCATAGGCTAACATAGAGTTAGGGTGTGTCAAAAACTTAGTCTCTCTGTGTCTGCAGCTCATTCTTTGCTTTGAGGATGCATTTCCGGAGTCGATACACTTGTGATTCCGTCACACCAAGCTGTCCGGCTTTGAGGAGCAAAAGCTTCGCAGAGATTATAAAGCCGGATAAGTCAGGGAAAAAGTTTTTAATTTTAACATGTTTCTTGCGAAAGGTGTCATGAAGAAACTTTATGATATCAGCAGGTGGAACACTGGTAACACTCTCCGAATCTTGGGAAACTGGATCATTCCATGCTTCAGCACTGCCACAAGAAGCAAGTGATGAGTCCCCGTCCGAATCATAATCCGAGTACTGATTGGTGTCCATTACATTATCGTTATGCTCCAAAGATGGAGCTGATGGTTTAATAAGGGAAGCCTCACATTCCGCTTCCAAAGGGGGAGAAGGAGTCGGAGGAGTCGGGGAAGGAAGAGTGGAGGGAGGAGGAGTGGGGGAGGAGGAGTGGGGGAGGTGGAGTGGGGGAGGTGGAGTAGGGGGAGGTGGAGTGGGGGGAGGTGGAGTAGGGGGAGGTGGAGGGGTGGGAAGAGGAAGAAGATTAGAAGTGGGAGGGGGAGGAGGAGGAGGAGTGGGAGGGTGAAGAAAACGGGGAGGAGGAAGAATACTAATGTAAGGAACGTTATATTCCGCTTGAGATGAACCTGGTGTTTCACTAGTTGAAGCTTTACACCCTGATTCAACCAGGTTTGGAGTTATTGGTGACTTAGAAACGGTACACATTTCACTGTTGGTCTTTTCAGGGAGGGGGGTTACAGTGGATTCGGTGTTAATATCCAAGGTGCCTGTGACTATGGGAGTGGTCACGTGTGCTCCCTGCTGCACAAAACCAATCTCCTCCTCATGTTCACCAACCCCACCGACAAAAAAGTCAATCATCCTCTGGAGCAATTACATCAAATCGATTTTTCGTTTTAAAAAGAGCATCTATTGTTGCTTCCAAACACGAGTCATTATTCTCGGCAGCCGGCGCCATCTTTTTT
>NC_140973.1:20769844-20869844 GCF_056783735.1 Eptatretus burgeri
TATATATATATATATATATATATATATATATATATATATATATATATATATATATATATGTGTATACTAATAAATGGCTGTGTGTGTGTGTGTGTGTGTCCTCCATAACTCCAAAACCATAGAACCGAGCAGATTGACACTTTACATGCATACTCTGAAAACTCCAAGGAAGTGCAAGAGTGAAAATTGGGTATTTGTGTTAATTAAAACCACTTTTGGAGATATAATTGATGTCCTTATTTAATTATGTCCTTTATTGGGCACATCCTCGACCACCTCACTCTTTGTGGTCTGAAGCCACCATGTTTTTGGCCTGCTCAACTATGCCTTGACGTGGTACAGGCCGCAGCAATTTCTTAACGATAAAGGTTTTTTTTCACTCTCCTCTCAAATTAATGAATACCTGTTCATCATAGCTATGAATCGTTATGCACATCGCTTTTGTAAGTGCTATAGTTTTCAAATTATGAGCTTGGAGTGATTTCATGCATTACATGATGCGATTTTCCATGATCTATTCTCACGGACTCGTTAAAGTATATCATCGAAATATTATTTCAGCTTTGAGGATCGGATATCCTCCGGACTAAACAAGAGTCGAAATCTGGAGTAAAATCTGATAATCTATCTATAATTCCAGCAGTGTGTGTGTGTGTGTGTGTGTGTGTGTGTGTGTGTGTGTGTGTGTGTGTGTGTGTGTGTGTGTGTGTGTGTGACCGCTGTTTCTCAACAACCACTGGTCCGATCTAATTGAAACTTGCCAGGTATATTGCTGGGGACCTGAGGATGTGCCTTTTCAAGGTTTGATATTAATCGGACAAGTGCTTCCCAAGTTATGGCCATTTATTTACCAAACCAATGACAAGACACGTTGTTGTGTGGGCGTGGCCGATGGGGAAGGGAAGCTCAGCCGCGTTCGCCATTACAGGTTACAACGTACGGACTTCCAGATAGTGATGACTTCGTGTATTCTAATAATTTCTCGATTTCTTATGCGCATTTATAGATAAACACAATGCCCCAAGTTATGATCGTTTTCATATTAGACGGTGCATAAATTTCGGTAACATCAGAGTGCTGCTTTACTCCGAACCAGGAAGTAATTTTTTTTCTCTCTCTCTTCTCTTCTCTTTTTGTTTTTCCTTGCCACGACATTGCGAAAAGGTAAAATACTTTGGCACTAATTGAATAATTGGGTATTAAAACTAAATTGCGAATAATCGTAACTGCGAATAATATGCGAACTTCCGGGTCACACACGTCCGGGCACGCGAGAGCGAAGAAACGGCCTGTGTGGTTGTTGTTTGTTCTCGGGGTTTGAATATTTATTTATTTATTTATTTTTTTCACGTGCACGTCCTAGTTTAAGGAAATAACAAGAACTATAACTAAGCCGATATACCTATTTACGTTCAGCAAGCAATACTATGTCCCCCCATCTCCATATATACACAAGAAAATGTGAAATTTCGAAAATATTAAACTTATCTTTTTCTCCTGTTTGGAGAATTATATTGAGTGAACAAAAGATTTAAGATTGTGCCAAAATTAACCAGCTTCATTGAACGATATGATTTAATGCATTCACTGCTGCACCTCTTGCCTTGTCCCCCAGAGGAACTGCTTATCCATGGCGTCTGCCAGATCTGTGTTGATGTTTTTGGAGGTTTTGTAAGGTACTTTACAGGGAATCGAAGCAAATCTGGTGAAAAACAAACGTTTTAAAAGAAAGTTGAAACATTTGCATGGACCGCAAACGATGTACCATGTGACGCGTGCACAGACGAGCAGGCAATGTGGTGGATTATCTGCAATGTTTATTTCATGGGCAATTTAAACTTTGCGATGTATCCAGGGTTGTTGTACATTAAACAGCAACTTTTCTTTGGAGAAAGTCATTATTTTAACGAATTCATTTCATTTTCTTTTACTGCTGTGTGCTCGGTGAAGACCGGCTTTAAAGTTAAAGGGATCCTATATGGTATGCAGCCACAGCCTGGCCAGCTGTTCCTTAACAACCACTTAATTGGAGTGCTTGCTTGAGTGCTTAAGCCATTTGCCGAGCGCCCTATAGTCAATAGCGGTACCATGCTACATCATTCTGAGCAAATCGTTCAACCTGAGCTTTCAACCTTTCATTTTTCTGTCATCTTTCTTTCTGTGATCTTTCAACCTGAGCGAGTGATTCGTGCTCCATCATCCTGAGTGAGTGGTTCATGCTCCGTCATGCTGAGCGAGAGGTTCGTGCTCCGTCATCCTGAGCAAGTGGTTCGTGCTCCGTCATCCTGAGTGAGTAGTTTGTGCTCCATAAACCTGAGCGAGTGGTTCCTGTTGTGTCATCCTGAGCAAGTGGTTCGTGCTCCGTCATCCTGATTGTATACATTACACACTCAAGGTAAGTCGGTAATCACACTGATTCCAACCTGTCGATTCCTGAAAAATTCCCGATATCAGCCAAGTGTGTGTGTGTGTGTGTGTGTGTGTGTGTGTGTGTGTGTGTGTGTGTGTGTGTGTGTGTGTGTGTGTGTGTGTGTGTGTGTGTGTGTGTGTGTGTGTGTGTGTGTGTGTGTGTGTGTGTGTGTGTGTGTGTGTGTGTGTGTGTGTTGTTCACAAAGCATTACATATTCTCTCTGTTAACTCCCCTACCCCCAGTCAGTCTCTCTCTCTCTCTCTTTCTCTCTTTCTCTCTTTCTCTCTTTCTCTCTTTCTCTCTTTCTCTCTTTCTCTCTTTTTTTTTTCTTTGTCCCATCCTTGTTCGACCCCTCCCAATACAGTGCAGTACCCTCCTCCCACACCTCTCTCACTCTCCCCTCCTCTCTCACTCTCTCTGGACATATCCGAACAGTGGTTATATCTCTGGGTGGTGTTTGTCTCCAGATGCATCAGGGTGGTGTTTATGTCCAGACAGGAGTTTATCCTCGGACGTGTCCGGACAGGAGTTTGTCTCTGGATGTGTACGGACGGGAGTTTGTCTCTGGATGTGTACGGACGGGAGTTTATCTCCAGACATGTGTCTCTGGACGTGTCTGAGCAGTGTTTGTCTCTGGACAGCTTGGCTCTGGAAGCGTCCGGGCGGTGTTTGTCTCTGGGCTGTATTTCTCATATGACCGGCCTAAAATGGATTTCAGACATTATTTTGCTTCTGTCTTCACTGTTATTCTATGCAGAATCATGTTCATGAGACAGTATGAATCGTAATTCATGCTCCACTACATATCTGCCTTCCCTTCCTCTCACCTCTCACTGCCTTCCCTTCCCCAACCCCTCCTCACTACCACACCCATCCTTGCTCTCCCTCCCTCCTCTCTCTTTTCTCCTCCACCTCTTTTCTCTCTCTCTCTCTCTCTCTCTCTCTCTCTCTCTCTCTCTCTCTCTCTCTCTCTCTCTCTCTCTCTCTCTCTCTCTCTCTCTCTCTCTCTCTCTCTCTCTCTCTCTCTCTCTCTCTCTCTCTCTCTCTCTTTCTCTCTTTCCCCCACCCCTCTGTCTTATCCCCTCCTTTTAGTATTCCCATCAGCGAAGTGACAGGGTGGTATTTGCTAGCATACTATTAAATGTTCGTGTGTGTGTGTGTGTGTGTGTGTGTTTCCTCCATAACTCCAAAACCATGAAACCTAACAACCTCAAACATTGCTTGCATACTCAGGGAACTCCAAGGAAGTGCATGAGTGAAAAATTGGGTGTTTGGGTAAATTAAGACACCTCTTTTGAAGATAAGTAATGGCCTTATTTAAATATATCCTTTCTCAGGCAATCTTCGGCCACGTCGCTCTTTCTGAGGTCGTAAGGCGTTTCCTGGGTTACATCGCTGGGGTCTGAAGCCGCCATGCTTTTTGGCCTGCTCAACCATGCCTTGACCTGGAACAGGCTGCAACAATTTATTAACGACAGTCTTTTTTTGACTTTCCTCAATCGTATTATCGAATGCCTGTTCATCATAGCTACGAATCTCTGGGTACATTGCAACGCTTCTAAATGCCTGGAGACGCCAGTGTTTCAGACATTTCTTTGGTGTTTCTGAGTGCATGGTTTTTATCAATGGCAATTGGTAATCGATATACCTATTTACTTTAAGCAAGCAAGGCTATGGTCCCTCCTTCTCCATGTTATATGCATGACAATGTGTAATTGCCAAGCATTAAACTTAACTTTTTCTACTGTTTGGAGAACTATATTGAGAGAACAAAAAATGCAGGAATGTGCCAAAATTAACCAGCTTCATTGAGCTGGTTTCATTGCGTGCAATGGAAGCAACTTATTTCAGTGCAACGAAAAGAATTAACCAGTGGTATCGACGCGAAGGCGGCCGTGCATGGGTTCTCTGTGGGGAAACTCTGGATTTAGGAAGGCGAAATAAATTAAATTAAAGATCGAATTAAAAGAAAAAACGAATGATTAACATAACATGAGGATTATAGTGTGAGTGAAGCAACAGATTAGGGTGAGTAAAGCAACTTTGAAAAATTTCCACTCAATTTTTTTCTTCTGTCAGGAATGCATTTCCCCTGCGTACTGATGGACATCAAAGCCGATATACCGGGGAAAAAAATCACAGAACTGTCAGAAAATGTCCGTCAATGAAAAGGTACGAAAATAAGTGCAGCCTTGTTGTGCTCACTGCAGGTGAGTGACCTGAGATAATGTGTAGAGCACAGTGTTAAGTGTTACAATGTACATTATATACTTTAATAATAATGTTAAGTTTATCTTTCTATAACTGTAAACTGTGAAATACAAACATCAGTTGATATCTCACATTTGAAAATTGTAATTGATATTACTGTAAACTGCATTGTAATTTCTTCAACTGTAAACTGTGAAATTAAAATTGAAGCAATACACCTGGGTGCTCACCTGGTAGCGGCTGGATAAGAAAACCAGGGAACCACTGGTCGGCGTGGATGACCCACAAATATTTCACGGAGAAGAAAGTAAATACCAAAGGATTGTTTTTTTTGATGCAGTGAACAAACTCTGGTACATCACGGGTGATGAAGGCTGTGGTCAAGTTTCATTGAAATCGTGTATGTAGTTTCTGAGAAGAAAGCAAATACCTATTTTGGGAGACAACTCCCTCCCACCCCCACAACTACCACTGTAACCCCCATAAAAATCCCAATATTTTTGAAGCAGTGTGAACTAACTTTGGTACATCATGGGTGATGACGGTTGTGGTCAAGTTTCATCGAAATTGTGTGTGGGGTTTCAGAGAAGAAAGTAAATACATATTTTGGGGGGCAAAACCTGGAAGACCTCCTGAGATCCCAATTTTTTTCATGGTGTGAACAAACTTTGGTAAATCATGGATGATGAAGGTTGTGGTCAAGTTTCATTGAAACTGTGTGGTTTCATAGAACAAAGCAAAGACATATTTTGGGGGGCAATCAACATGTAGACCCCGCTCTTTTCTTTTCTTTTTAAATATCATGAACAAACTTTAGTACATCATGGGTGCTGAAGGTTGTGGTCAAGTTTCATCGGAATTGTGTGTGTGTAGTTCATAAGAAGAAAGGAAACACCTCTTTGTGGGCTGTAACCACCCCCCCCCCCATTAACTCTCTCCGTAGACCCCCAATATCGGGAATTTTTCGGGAATCGACAGGTTGGAGTCAGTGTGATTACTGACTACCGTGTGTACTGTAGACAACCAAAAAACCTTGAGTAGCTTTCACCGAAAAACAACGTTTTATTTCTATAACTGTGAAATACAAACCTTAATTGATATCTAGTATTTTAAAATTGTAATTTCTATAACTCTAAACTGTATTATAATTTCTATAGCTGTAAACTGTGAAATAAAAACGTCAATCGATATCGAGCATTTGAAAATAGTAATTTATATTAAATGTAAACTGTATTGTAATTTATTCTACTGTAAACTGTGTTGTAATTTCTCTAACTGTAAATTGTGAAATAAAAACCTCAATTGATATCTATCATTTGAAAATCGTAACTTATATTAAATGTAAACTGTGTTGTAATTTCTCTAACTGTAAATTGTGAAATAAAAACCTCAATTGATATTTAGTATTTGAAAATTGTAATATCGAGAAATGTTAACTGTATTGTAGTTTCTATAACTGTAAACTGTATTGTAATTTATATAACTGTAAACCATGAAATAAAAACCTCAATTGATATCTAGCAGGAGGTCAGTGACACTTGCTTATAATCATAAAAGTTATATTTATTATGTACCTACGTACGAAGCACGGTTCATTATTGCTTACAATGTGTAAGCATACCCTACTAGTATATGTATATATAGTACATATATGTATGTTTTTATGTATCATAGTCTTTACAGTGTTGGGGCTGCCAAAGCAGTTTCTTGTCAAGAGTTATACTGGGTAGTTTGCCATTGCCCAGGGTTATTTATCCATGCTCTCCTTTTAGCTGTATGCTCTTTCTTAGTTGCTTCAAATAAGTGGAGTTGGTCTCAGGAGTGATTGTTAGTTGGTTGATGCCTTTTCTCACTAAACAATTGATAATCCCAAATACACAAATCTAATCTCAAATATTATGTTTAGACACGACAAGAACACACACGTTTATTTTGCCTGCTTTATGTCAAACTGATAACCTTCTTGTTTTAAGCAGCAGGTTGTTTACCTTCTTCACATGCCAAGTCTATAAGGGAGGGTAAGAAGAAAGCGAGGTGGTAAATTGGTAGAGATTGGACCAGAAACATTTATCGTGTCAGTCTGAATTCACTCCTCAGTATGACAGTGATTGTTTTTATTCCTTTGTGGTCTTCAAGTGTTTAGTTACATCCTGATTTGTTTATGAGTTTGTAATGCACAAATGTTGTTCAGTTTAGGTTTGTGGCCTAAAATTTTCAGGAATTATGGAGAATAGTTCACTATTATATATTGCATCTGTCTATATTGCATTGCATCTAAATTGCATCTGTCCTGATAGATGATGGTCCAGAGGTAACACACTTGCCTTTGGCCTGTCTCGTCTTGGTTTGATTCCCCCACTAGATTATATAAACTGGAAGATTGGTGCTTCACAGGCAGGGTGGGTGTATCCCAAAGTATTGTCCCTCGGATGCACATTAAGCTGGGCATCTGTCTACTGCTGTCGTTAGTGATCAAACAGTTTCTCTTGAGGAAGAATAGTCGTTATGGAGGTTTTTTTCTGGAGGTTCTTACCCTCGCCCATTCTTCACCCAAGTGTCCCTATGTTGTGTCCATCTACTCTGCTGTTGGTGTGTTTCCTTTCATTGTGTTGGGAGGGGGCAGTGGGGGTGGGTTTCTCATTGGAATCTTGATGGGAGTAAAGTTTAACAAAACTTCAAAGAAACTCAGAGAAAGTATCCATTGGGGTTACCATGTTAGTTTTCTTTGATCCCACAATGGACAAAAAAAAAAAAAATACAAATTCAGAGAAAGTATCCATTGGGGTTACCATGTTAGTTTTCTTTGATCCCACAATGGACAAAAAAAACTTCAGTATTAACAAACCTCTTATGTGTCTTTGTCTGTCTTCTGTGAAGCTGCTCTTCCTTGGAAAGCTGCATGGTGAATAAAATACAAACTTTAAGGGGGCACTTAATCAACTGTGCCTGCTATTGGCTTAATGGCCAGGGTGGTGGACTTGGGATCCTTGGATCCTGAGTTCAAATCCCACTCAGCTGTTGAATTAATACCAGGTGGGGTTGAATCTGCCTGTCATCCTTCTGAGGTCAGCAAAATGAGTGCCAGCTTGCTGGTATCCTGTGTCGGAGTGGTGACCTGTCCAGGATTGTGACCAATAGCCAAGGAGACTGCAAAGGCAGCACCGATGCTCTGCACAGAGTATGGTCACAATGGATGGATGGATGGATGGATGCATCCACTGTCGACCCATGCCCCCAGAAACCACGTGCTGCATACGAGCGAAGCTTGTGGCAATTCACTGGGATTTGCCATATTAACACAACTAAACTGTTCCATTCTCTCTCGGTTGCTACAGCAAATATGGAAAAAAAGTAATTTGATATGTAAGAAAATTGTAATCCACCCCCAGGAGTTCAGCAATTGAACAGAAATATTTTTGTGTATTGGGTGGGGTTCTCACTGGAATCTTGATGAGAGAAAAGTTTAATGAAACTTCAAAGAAACTCAGAGAAAGTATCCATCGGGGTTACCATATTAATTTTCTTTGATCCCACAATAGACAAAAAAAACTTCAGGATTAACAAACCGATTGTGTCTTTATTTTATGTGAATCTGCTCTTCCATGGAAAAAATGGCTCAGTGGTTGTGTCTTCGTGGCTTTGTTCTTTGTGTAAACAGCCACGCCTGACATTACAAGGCCTTCTGAATCCTTTCGTCACAACATTGGATATTTAATGACAAAATGAAAACATTGTTTCACCCAACAATCCATCGCAGAGTCCTCTTCCCTCTTGAGGATTTTGAACGGTCTGCCAGATGGATGGTGACCTACACGACATCGCAAATCTCAAGGGTGATTGTTATAATGCAATATTTGGATTTTGGTACATGTCCAACAAGGGGGGGGGGAGGTTGTGGGGGCAGGGTGCAGCGCTGGAAATCTGACAGGCGATAAACACATTTTGCACATGCAGTGTATATATGTGTGTGTATATATATATGTGTGTGTGTATATGTATATATATATATATATATATATATATATATGTATATATATATATATATATATATATATATATATATATATATATATATATATATATATATATATATATATATACACACATACACACATATATATATATATATATATATATATATATATATATATATATATATATATATATATATATATACACACATACACACATACGGTCAAATACAACCTGTCACCGAGCTGACGGGCATATTAAGCGGGGGGGGGGGGGGAGAAAGGAAGAGAGGAGGGAGGGAGGAGCGATGGAAGGCATGAGAGATGACAGTTGATAGCTGGATCACGATTTGAACCCAGGCGAGACAGCTTAGAGCGAGGATGCGTACCTCTCAGCTATCCTGCCATGATCTGTCCGAGCAGCAGTTCTGATTATGAAAGAAAAAAGAAAAAAGAAGCTTTCATTTATCCAATTTGTACATTCTTTGAGAGCACTTCCTATCCTCGACCTCTGAAGAGTTGAATGGTGGTGGAGGGGTTTGGCAGGAGGATAGCATGGGGGAATGGAAGAGAAAGCAGAGTGAGGTGAAGAGAGGGGAAGGCAATGTGAGGAAAGAGAAGGCAGCATGAAGGGAAGAAAGGGGAAGGCAGTGTGAGAGGAAGGCAGCATGAGGGGAAGAGAGGAGAAGGCAGCGGGAGGGGAAGGCAGCGTGAAGGGAAGGCAGTGTGAGGTGGGGGGCAGCACGAGGGAGGGGAGGAAGTGTGAGGGGAGGGGGAGGCAGTATGAGGGGAGGGGAGGCAGTATGAGGGGAGGGGAGGCAGTGCGAGGGAGGGGAGGCAGTGTGAGGGGAAGAGGAGGTAGCGTGAGGGGAGGGGGAGGCAGTGCAAGGGAAGGGAAGGCGACACGAGGGGAAAGGAAGGTGGTGTAAGGGGAGAGGAAGGGAAGGTGGCACGAGGGGAGGGGTAGGGAAGGGTAGAGTCCCTTTATAGAGAGAGTAGCGACAACTAACGATTTGATGCCATTTTGAGTCCATTCAGTGCGGTGCGCATGTGGAGCCGCCGTATGGCGTGAGTGCATTGAACCGTGTATTCCATTATGTTCTCTATGTATGAGAGATGGGAATGGTCTTTTCCATGTTGATAATGAACAAATTATGTGAAGATGACAAACTAGAAGATTTATGACAACTAAGAGCCATATGATAAAGAAGAAATTCACAGAGCTGGTTGTGATTTAACAGTCACAGACATTTAGAACCATGACAAAGAAGGAATGAACGAGACAAGTACACATGCTGCTTATTTCAGCCTCATTTTAATTTCAGGGAGGCGAGAGTGAGACTCGAACTCTCACCTCCCTGCTTATACATGCACATGTACAATACAATGTTAAGAGTTATCTTTGTATTTCTGCAGTTGTTTGACCTTGTTTATCGTGTGTGGGTATATATTTGTGTTTGTTTAATTTTCATATTTAAATTATTAATCTAAACTTTGCTGCATGTTGCCGATCATATATTAATCCCACCAAAAATAGATTAGCCCACCCCACCCAGCCCCCTCATTCTCTCTCTCTCACTCACTCACTCACTCACTCACTCACTCACTCACTCACTCACTCACTCACACACACACACACACTCTAATACATATTTACAATCACATACACACATGTACTAATGCACACACATACAAATTATAAATTGAAAGTCACACACACAAACACAAGTTAATGTCCTCACACATTCAAATCAACAGAGACAAATACATACATTCAATGCATGCCCCTCCCTCATGCCCCCCTCCCCCAAAGGTAAAAGCCAGTCCCGACCATTCTACACTCAGAAGTTCGATGGGCTCCCTTCTATGCTTCTATGGGGTGTCGACCTGTTTAGTATCCTGAGATCTGGCAGTCTACACCCACACCAATAGATTTTAAATCTTTGGTATAACCTACTCTTAAAAGCTAGGGTTAGGTTTAGGGTCAGGTTTAGGGTTAGGGTTAGTGTTGACCCTAACCCTGCCTTTGAAGAGTGGGCCGTGTTGGGGTTAGGGTTAGGGTTAGTGTTGACCCTAACCCTGCCTTTGAAGAGTGGGCAGTGTTAGCCCATGGGCCGAGTTTGCCCGGATCCATTCTCCGTTCATTCATCTTTGTTTTGACTTTAGTTTGACTTTGAGTCTGAGTCTGACTTTGGAGACATGATCTAGACCCTATATTAATTGATCTTGCTCGAAGACTCTAACTCAAACTTAATTTTAAATAAAGATGCCTTCCCCTTCAAGTGCTAATTAATCCACGAGCAATGGATAACAAGCCTGGAAAGCCAAAGCAAAGGCCAGTCTCACTCGCAGCACACAAATATATGCATATGGAACCATTACCTCCATCACACTGACCTGGCAGAGAACTGACGAAGAAGTTGGTTTCCATCCAACACGACTGACTCTATTCTCCCAGATTTTCCGTCTTTTAGCATCTGATGGAAATCTATACATCTTGAATCCCTTCTCCGTTCTATTTGTGCACCCAAAGGCGCAACAACCTGTCATTTGTCGTAAAATTGATGTAAAACACGAATGAGAACGCTGCGTACAGCAGGAACTTTAAAACGCTGACCGATATGCATACGATCCTGTCCGCGATGGACTCAAAATGGCTCCACGCAATCACGTGACTACATTTTTCCGGACCCTCTATGTCGCTACTCTCTCTATAAAGGGCCTCTAGGGAAGGGTGATAAATCGCACCCAAACAGCAACATTTTCGTTTTAACCACCAGGTTCTATATAGAACTGGGTGGGAGCATTGAAAAACCGATGCTATCTACCTTGAAAATTCAAAACTAAACCGTTAGTCCTTAACAGTCCCCTTAACAGTGCAGAAGGGGTGGAGGAACAGGGGGGAGAGAGGGATAGGGGTGGGATGGAGAGGGGTGGAAGAGTGAGTGGTGGGAGAGAGAGAGTGAGGGGTGGGGGGGAGGGGGAGAGAGTGGGAGATGGAGAGAGAGGGAGAGAGAGGGAGATGGAGAGAGAGGGAGGAGTGAAAGAGGGAGAGGGGAGAGAGAGGGAGAAGGAGTGAAAGAGGGAGAGGGGAGAGAGATGGGAGGGGGGGATAGGGTAGAAAGTGAGGAGAGGTGGGGGTTTCGGCAGATGTGACGTCCAGTTCAATGATGCAGACATTGATGAATCACCCTGCCTGTGACACACGGGAATGACAGTTTATAGCTGTGTCAGGATTTCAACACAGGCTAGACGATTTAGAGCAAGTGTGCGTACCTGTTGGCTATCCTGCCGTGATGTTAACGAAACGTTTAATTTTTTTTAATATGCAGTGATCTCTGCCGAAGTGACGGGTCGTATCAGGTCAGGTCAGGTATGGGAGCATGTGCCAGAGCAACACGTCACTGTGTCCACTTTCCGCCGGTACTCCAGGGGCCTTAGTCTGGCCATCCCCCAGGCAGATGCCTGGCCCATCCCCATCACCTTGAGATGCTGATCAACCTACTGCAACCACGAGGCACGTGGTCTGCCCATTGGCCTCCTCCACTCACGAGGCTCCCTCGCTGAGAGAATATGGTGAGCAGGATCAGCATCAGGAAAATGAGCCACATGTCCATACAGCCGCAGCTGATGCTCACGGATCATGCAGGTAACAAATCTCATTTGAGTCACTCTCAGAAACCGATAGTTGTACACAAAGTCTGACCAATGATACCTCAAGAGCCCCTAAAAGGATATCTGGAGTCTCTGCAAAGATGACAGCATCATCTGCGAAATCAAGGTCAGAGATCTTGACATTCCCAAATAATGCACCACAGCTTGATCTCTCCAACATCCTCCCAAGAATCCAGTCTGTACAAGCACTGAAAAGTGTGGGGGGGGGGGCAGTCTACACCCCTGACAAACTCCAGTAACAACTGAAAATAAGTCAGAGATGGTATGACCACATATCACAGCACTCTCAGTACCAGAGTATAGTTCAGACATCAAATTGATCCGTTTTGGTGGCACCCCACAAAGACCAAGAATCCTGCAGAGGCCATCCCAATTCATTGAATTGAATGCTTTGCAGAGATCAACCTAGGCTGCAAGCAGACCCTGCCGATATTATCATCTACGTTCGGTTTGGATCCGAACAGCAAGGATAGGTGAATCGTTGACCTCTTTGGTGTAACGCCTGACTGCTATGGGCACTGGTGCTCAAGCAGATGATGGTGAACCCTATCACAAGGATTATCCAAGCAAAGACCTTGCCCAGAACTGAAAGCAGCGCAACCCCTCGGTAATTGTTGTCGTACGAGCGATCACCCTTCCCTTTCCAGAGAGGGACAACAAGGCCCCTCTTCCAGTCAGTTGGGACAATGCTTGTGTTCCAGGTAGAACACAGAACTGCATGCAACAACATGAGTAGAGCATTTCCACCAGCCTTGAGAAGTTCAGCAAACGTGCCACAGATCCCAAGAGCTTTACCCCATTTCAACCGATTCACCACCGCCTGTGTTTCCACAAACGAAGGTGGATCACAGCTGATTGGAGGGACGGCAATAGGGATAGTCACACCCCTGACATTCAACTCGACAGCTGGTGCATCAGCCTGGTGCAGCTGCTCAAAGTAACCGGCCCAGCGGGCCTTCACTTTTGACTCCTCTGTCAAGAGCCCACCACCCTGTGCTCTAACTGCAGTACTTGGATGAATGCAATTCGCAAATTCCCCTGTAAGCAGGATGAGAATCAGTTGAGAGGCGATGCTCTACCCTCTCACAGATTACTCGCACATTGGCCGCCTTGTCCACTCTCAGTGCATGTACAGTTTTACGCCTCATCTCCCTGAACAGCTCAGCTCTGCCATTAAGCATGGCCCTGAAATTCTGGCCAATGGTATCCAGTGTCCCTTGAGAGACAAAATTCTTCTTCGTCCTCTGGTGAGTTCTACGACATCCACCAGCAACATCAAGGATGGTGGTCTTGAAGGCACTCCACAACTCTTCAGGATCCCCCAAAGCTTCCAGACCCCCCCAAATCTCCACTCGGTCTATTTGCAAACTCCTCAGCTGCCCTCTCAATCCTTGAACTTGCCAACATCCATCCTAGGCTGGGATGGTACCATTCTCCCGGATTTAAGCTGAAACTTCAGAGTTGCTTCAACAAGCCTGTGGTCGGTATTGGGGAACTGAGCACTCCGGAAAACCCTGCAGTTCTGAATCATCCTCCAGCGACCATTAACAAGCACATGGTCAATCTCCTTTCCCACACCACCAGCGTTGGAATACCAAGTCCAGCGACAAGGCTGTGGACGTTGAAATCATGAACCAACCACCCTAAGTCCATGACTTCTTGCAAAGTCAAGGAACTTAGTGCTATTCTGGTTCACAATTCCAGACCCATGGGGACCAACATCCATCCATCCATTGGGACCATACTCTGTGCAGAGCATTGGTGATGCCTAAGCAGTCTCCTTGGTTATTGGGCACAATCCTGGACAGATTGCCACTCCGACATAGTATACCAGCAAGCTGGCACTCATTTTGCTGACCTCAGACGGATGACAGGCAGAGTCAACCCCACCTGGTATTAAATCAACAGCCAAGTGAAATTTGAATTCAGGATCCTTGGATCCCAAACCCACCACCCTAACCATGAAGCCAACACCAGGTATCTGGGGACCAACACATGTCTCATAACCATCCATATCAGTTCCAGTCGATGCATTGAAATCCCTCACGACTCTAACAGTATCTCGCCTGGGGCACTGATCATCCACAGACTCGAGTATGGCACAGAATGCGTCCTTCACAGTGAGATCACTCGCCTAAGTTGGAGCATATCCAGAGACCAGGGAAACGACCCCCAAGGAGTGACAAATCCTTAGTCTCATAATACGCTTGTTGACCGGTGTTACCTCAATTATCATTGAAGTCAGCTTATTGGACACAGCTCCAGCAAGTTCTTGGGCATGGTAACCATCAGAACACCCAGACCAATAGTCGTTGTAACCACCCGCTATGATCTTGCCATTATGCGGTCTGCAAACCTCAGAGTGCTGCAATAATTGCGTCCAAAGGCTTGAGCTCAGATGATAACAGAGACAGGTGATCCTCCTTTCTTAAAGCCCAGTCACACCTTGACGTTTTAGCCAGCAATGGCAATGTATTAAAATGTATGTAAAACGCTGGCTTACGTTGAACTTTTGATGTTTTTTTTTTAAAGATTCGGACGTATTCATAATGACTTGGTCTTATGCATAACGTATGAGTAACGGACACAGAACGTTTCGTTGTGTTATAGATAACATATACCAATGAATGCTGAACCTGTTGTCGGCCTTCACAACCTATGCCCAACGATAGTCTAACTTATGCATAGCGCGCTGCACAGCATCGCCGACGATGGCACCTAACATTCCAGGCACCCATCAGAAGGGACCACCTCAGGTTAACCCAAGGAAATCGCAATCTGGTGGACGACACCTCAGTATGACCATGACACACACGACCACAATCCAAGCTGGGACGGTTACCCCGTGTCTTTCCTCCTATCATCAAGGAGTGGGGGTCCCAATGGCTTTTCCCAAATCCCATCATCCAGCGAGCTGCCCTGCGAAGGGCAGCTGCACAGGAGGTACTCCCACAGAGTGGGTTTTCAATTTCCTTTGCGTTTTTCGTGTGTTTTGTGGAGTGAAGGGTTTTTACTGTGGCCAGAGTGCAAATCATGGCACCAACCTCCTAAAAAAAATTAGCCCAACTGCAGGAGGACATCCGCAGACACAGTTGGGCACTAGAAATGGATGGCCATTGGTTCATAAGGAGCTCCTCCGTATAATGAAAGAATATCGTACAAAAAGAGGAAATTGCACATTTTCAGCTCACCAGCCATCGCCGGATACACCGCAGGACAACATGGGGGCCATTGCAAGCGAGTGGCCCCTGAACATTGTTCAAGTCGCTTGATATACAGCATTCAGTGACAGTGCTGGTACTGCATCCCATACAGCCCTTGCTGCAAGACACCGGGAGCGTCAAGTGCTGCCTACCACACGGAACATTATCTCCCGCTTTACAAAGCACAGTCTGGAGTTGTTATTGGTTGCGGTCAGGTGCAATTATGAAAATTAATGTCATTCTTCGACCTCAGACAACCACCATGATGTCACCACCATGAAGCAAGTTGCAGCTGTTGTTTGTGCATGTTCTGGTGTGACTTCCTGTGCCGTTTGGGGGTGCTGTAATCACATTCTTACACTTCCATTATCTTCCTTGCCAAATTGTTTGCTCGCGCCGAACGAAGAAACTGATCAGCTCCATTATCAATGTTTTCTCTTGAAGAACCGACCCTTGGATGGAGGTAAGCCGAATCTCAATGTATTGTTGAACCTCTTGAAGTAACTTGAGATGAATTATTCTATTGTGTGTATGCAAAATATATCATAGTAGGTTTTTTTTGTAAAGCATTAGACTCTACGTTCAGTAACAGCATGCCCTGAATGCCTGTGTTTTTCCTTTTCAATTTTTATGTGAATTGGAGACACACTTTTGATACCAAAACAAGTCTTTGGACCTCTGAGGATTACAGACATAAAGTGTGATAACTGCCAGTAAAAACTCTCCTTGGGATTCGCCATGACTGAAGGGAACACCTTTGGAACAAAGAGCCAAATTGGAAGAGAGATTAAGCTTACAGAGAAAGGCACGGATATTCTCTGAGAACAAAGGCATCATGTCTACGAACAATTCAATAAAGAACTTTGGCAAAAGATGCCACGGATCATATGTGTGATAGAATCTGGTGGAACTACCCACCTGGTACACAGAGAGCATAAAGACTGGGTTTTGCAGTTTGCTGAGTTTCTGAAAGCTGAAGAAGAACTTTTTGACCTCCTTGATGAAGACAGTCGATTAACGCCAATCACAGCCAGATTTCAAAGTCAGGTATAGTTAGGCAGTGGCCACACTTAAAAGGAGTTGCTCACTTTCTCCCTTCCTACATAAAGGACACTGAAATTTGACTTCTGATTGGTTGTAACTGTTCACATGCTATCAGACGGTGATGAAGAAGACCCTGATTCAGTAAGCAATGCACTTGGATCGGTTGTCATTGGAATGAAGCATTGTGACGATATAACTGACAACAGCCATGCCAGTGGATTTGCAAACTCATCACATGAGAGACAGTGTTATTTTGCCTTTCGTACACAAGTGAAAGAGAGAACTTCCATCCACGTCAGTGACATGATATATAGTACACTGATGGCAGTGAGATGACTTAACAAGTTTAAGGTTAAAATGATTAGCAGCCCTGGATACCGGGAGGACTACACATTCTTCATGAAGGGCAGAGTTGACAAGGGCTATGCTGAGAGGGTCCTGGAGAGTGAACTATCTCTTGATAACGGATCTGTGTGGTGCATACCCCACCATGTAATGGTATATATCACCCGAAGAAGCCTGGGAGGATAAGGATCAACTTTGATTGCAGAGCCGTGTATGAAGGGGAAGTGCTCAACACACACCTACTGCAAGGCCCTGATATGACCAACAATGTCATTGTTGTTTTGTGCCACTTCTGCAAGGTGTTGCACCCTCTGCTCTTTCTGTGCTCCACACCCCCCCCCCCCCCCAGGTTTCTGCAAGACATACATGGTCCACCATCAACCCCCTTCTGGCGAAACTACCAAAATCCAGGATCACTGCTCACCTCCATTCATTCATCCCTCTTTTTTCCCACCTGTGGACCCAACTTCCACATCCTCTTCAAGCTCATTCTTCCCTCCAGGTCTTCAGGACTGGTGTTCATCACAATCTCAGATCATCCCCAATCCAAAACCATGATCTTTTCTAACCTCATTAACCCGACCCCAAGCCCTTATCCTTCCAAATTTGCAGTTTTACCTCTTGAGAGTTTCCTTTTGTATCCATCTTGTTCACCCCATGCATTCCTTCTATCTTGTCCTTCAACTCTGCCGTTGGGGTCTCTCTCTCTCTCTCTCTCTCTCTCTCTCTCTCTCTCTCTCTCTCTCTCTCTCTCTCTCTCTCTCTCTCTCTCTCTCTCTCTCTTTCTCTCTCTCTTTTTTTTTCTCTCTCTTTCTCTCTTTCTCTCTTTCTCTCTTTCTCTCTTTCTCTCTTTCTCTTTTTCTTTCTTTCTCTCTTTTTCTCTTTTTCTCTTTTTCTCTTTCTCTCTTTCTCTCTTTCTCGCTTTCTATGTTTCTCTCTTTCTCTTTTTCTCTCTTTTTCTCTTTTTCTCTTTTTCTCTTTTTCTCTTTTTCTCTTTTTCTCTTTTTCTCTTTTTCTCTTTTTCTCTTTTTCTCTTTTTCTCTTTCTCTCTTTCTCTCTTTCTCTCTCTTTCTTTCTCTCTTTCTCTCTTTCTCTCTCTTTCTTTCTCTCTTTCTCTCTCTCTCTCGTTACTTTTGTTACATCCTGATCCATTCAGTGTACTGGCTCTTCCACAAACCTTGACTATGTTTACAAAAACGTCATCTTATCGTTCTCATCTAATATTTAAAGCTCTTTCTAACCGCTGACTGACTGACTGACTCACTAACTAACTGATATAAATGCTTAATAAGAACCTTCTAGGTGGCGTAGAAAGCTGAAATTTTGCATACTGTTGCAACTTGAAACCAACATCCCAGGAAACATCACAAAACTGTCAGAAATTGTCCGCAAATGAAAATATCTGTGAATAAGAGTCAGCTGGTACAGGCTCTGTCTGCTCACTGCTGGTAGTCAATGGACCTGACACTGGAACTGGTTGCTAGGCAATGGTAACAAATGCCCCTTCTGCCTTTTATTTGATAACTTTTCCATATTTACATTAAAAATTACTATAGCTGTTAGCTTTTAAATAAAGAGCTCATTATAATTGTTGTTTTACCTTGAGTTATTTAGCTGTTTGCAGAATGCAAGCACAATGGGCTTTTCATACAGTCAGAAGACTCGATGTTATACCTTAGAATGGATGCAATTGCAAGTGATTCCTATGTCTATGTCTTTGATCTGATCTTTGTATTCCTCGGCTTTTCTAGATCCCTAAGCTTCATAAGAATCCGTACAAGTATAGGTTTATAGCGGGTGCCAGACAGTGTTCCACCATACAGTTATCGGTTACAGTTAACTCAGGCTTACAAGTTGTTAGGGAGCAGTTCAGTTAATATTGTTCAGCAATTGAGAAGAATTCTGATATTAACACTTTCTGGAGCATTAATTTTTCTTTAGAATTCTTAGATAGGACTCGATGCCTCAATATTAAGTCAGTTGAAGTTTTTGATTTTTCAATTTGAAATACATACATGGATTTAGTACTCATGAGATATTCACTCTTCAAAGTGATTGACAAGGTTTTTTTTAACTCTTTTAATAAGTTTTTATGTGTCAGGTTTGATAGAGCATTTTTTTTCAAAAAATAAATACTCAAGTTTTCATTGTTTTGATAAGCAGAAGTTTAAGGATGCTGTTAATTTTATTTTATATTTTTATGTGTTTTAGTGGGATAATGTTTCAACAGGTTAAGGGTATTTCCATGGGTGGGAATTGCAGCCCCCTACGAACAGACATTTTTCTTATTTTCTGTGAATTTTCATTTATGCAGAAACTGATGAAGGAGAAAAAAATTAGGATTCGCTAAAATAATATCTCATACATGTCGTTATATAGATGATATTTGTGTGGTTAACTATAATTTTTTTGATAGGCAGCTTCACAAGATTTATCCAGATAGCCTGATTGTAAACAGGAGTGGTAATGATTATACAGTTGCTGCATATCTGGATGTGTTGGTTAGAGTTTGACAGAATGGTTTTTGTACAAGTTTGTGTCATAAAGTTGATTTCATTTTCCCTGTAGTCTTGTACACCTTTCCAGGTAGAAATGTACCAATTAAAATGAGTAACAATAACTTTTCATCTCAGCTACTTAAGTTTACAAGAATATGTTCAGTAAAGGATGATTTTGTGGAAAGTGCTGAGAAGGTTTTTTCCATCATGTCAAGCAGGGGATATTTGGCTGATTGTTTGATCAGGTCTTGAAATATTGCATAATTATAATTATATAGCAGAGTATCTACCAAACAGGTGATCTTGTTCCAAGCATGCAAAACCTTCTGATGCATACCTTTATTTGGGTGGTGCAATAGGCAACTGACAGCTCTGTATAGGCAAAGAAAGAAAATAACCCAGGTTACGTGCATGAAGCAAAAACATACCTATTGCTTATAATTCAAAACACCTCACTGCACTGGAAAATGTGGAGACAGGAATACTGTACTGCAAATGGTGGAGACTTGTAATACCCTCCCCCACCTGGAGGTGGTGCGATATGATACACATTTACATAGATATGAGGAGTAGCAAGACAAACAAACACACAAACAATCCATCCATTCCACACATGGGGACTATTCTCTGTACAGAGCATCAGTGCTGCCCAATCAGTCTCCTGGGCTATTGGGCACAATCCTGGACAGGTCACCACTCAAACAATGGAAACTCAAATGGCTCAATCATCCCAGCAAGTTGGTACTCATTTTGCCAACCTCAGAAGGATGACAGGCTGAGTCAACCCCACCTGATATTAATTCAACAGCAGGCAGGATTTGAACTCAGGACCTTAGGATCCCAAACCCACTCATCCATCCATCCATTCGGACCATACTTTATGCAGAACATTGGTGCTGCCTGAGCAGTCTCCTTGGCTATCGGGCACACCCTTGGACGGGTCGCCACTCCGACACAGGATACCAGCAAGCTGACACTCATTTTGCCAACCTCAGAAGGATTACAGGTAGAGTCAACTCCACCTCGTATTAATTCAACAGCCGAAGGGGATTTGAACTCAGGATCGTAGGATCTCAAGCCCCCCCCCCCCACCCTAACCATTAAGCCAACGCCAGACACACACACACACACACGTCCGTGAATTATAGTAAGCATAGCGTTTTTGGGTCACATGACTTGCCATTGTTTTTGTTCATTATTTGATGAAGTTAATTATAACGAATATGTAACACGTTTAGTTTGTATAATTAGGCTTGCACGTCATTGTAACCTCGTGCTCTTGAAGATCTACGTCATCAAATATATAAAGCTTAGATTCGTCGTCTGCACGTAGGATCCACCTGAGTAGTTACTTGCAATGTGCAAGCTTGCCCCACCGGTATTTAATATATTCGCCCTCGGAAACCTTTCTCCACACCAACACTATAATGTATCTAGATGTTATAACAATCATTTATCGCCTATTTTCGACCCCGTTTAATAACGACCTCTCAAGAAATTATTTAACAAGCTCCGATATGACCAACATAACTCACCGTTGCTTTTGATACAAGTCACCATAACTTGGGAGTCGTCATTCCAATCATCTGCGAGTCTAGATGCTTATTTGGTTACACTTTTGTCGCACAATCGCATTCATTTTCACTTCATAACGATGTTTAGCATCCTTACTGAGATTTCCCGGGTAATTGAACGACATTTGGACGGACGACGCAAAAAAAAACTTTCCAACTATCACAAAAAGCAACGGCGTTCAAACCGTTGCTAAGGAGTTGTTTACATCGCGCTAAAATGGCGGCGGCCGTCGCTAACCGGAAGTAACCCAAGGTTGCGTCGTCCCACTAAATAATGAATGAAATGACGAATTTAAAGCCATGTTTTTCGAGAACGGATGAGTTCCATTTTTATACTTTGAATCGGACGACATAGTATGGGTAATTGCTTGATGGTCGATACTTTCTGCGATGAACCTTTAGTCTCCCTTGAATTTATTGATTTGAAACAACAACAACAACAAACTGTAACGATGCTACAAATCTGCTTTTGAGAAGCGGCGGAGTTTTAACGTAAGAGGCGGAAAAAAAAAAACACATTGAATGAACAAAACACGTGTGGACCCAACCGGACTCTCCACACGAATCTGCAAACGTAAAGCGGCGGTTTTGCCGCGTCTCGTCCGGCCAACATGGCGGCCACCAGTGTGCAGGTTGTCGAGGACTTCCAGGCTGCACAGAATGACAAAATCGCCTCTCCTCCTTCTCAAGAAGACCTGGAACGTTCTGAGGCATCGAAAACGAAGGCGAACGAGTTCTTCAACGGTGGGTGATCCCGTGTAACAGGCACTCACGGGCGATGCTGCCCATTTGACTCGGCCCTGCCTAATGATTAACCACATGTGTAGTACTGCCTTGGGACGTTTTCCCGTCCGTTATGTCCATATGGATGCCGAACTATTACGAGGCGACTCAACCTGAGGTCTGGCGTGTCGTCTTTTTTTCTATTTAGCACACGCGCAGGTGGAGAACGACCTAAATGGTGGTTGACGGACCACCGGCGTTGAGACGGAATGATTGGATGAAGTTGCCCTTTTCTAAATGTGAGCCGAATCAGACGCCCTAACGAGCATTAGGGTACACTAGTGCTTGGCCGTACGTGCAAAATAAGTAAATTAAAAAAAATAATTGTGACGTCATAGCACCGTGCCCTGTCATTGGTTTGGTGAATAAATGGCCATAACTTGGGAACCACTTGCCCGATTAATATCAAACCCTGAAAACGCACATCTTCAGGTCCCCAGCAATATACCTGACAAGTTTCAATTGGATCGGACCAGTGGTTGTCGAGAAACGGCGGTCACAGACAGACAGACAAGCCAGTCGGCGACATGGGCGGTCGCTACATAATTGCATACTAGTCATACAGTTTTTGACGGATCGGGCTGAACATTTTTGACAAAGAGGTTGATTATGGTGTGCATAAAAGCCTGGAAGCCGATTTTTAATTTTCGAAAAAATATATTTTTTAGGATTTTTCAAAAATTTCAAAGTCCCTTTGCTAGGCAACGGTGGTGTCCATAGCAACGGTGCTCAAACGCATACAACTAGATCCTGGTATGAACCTATCTGTCAAGTTTCATCAAAATCGGTTGACTCCTCTGGTCTCCAGAGCTGTCCATTACATACAAACAAACATTACATACAGACAGACGGAAAAGCTGAAAATAAGGGTACTCCTGCGACCACCCAACAGACAGACACACAGAGATTGCTGCAATTATAGATAGATTACAGATTGTGAACTGCAACCATAACTTCCAGAATGTGCCACGACGATACCAAAGGTGGTTGGTGATACTTCCTTAACGGCAGCAATTATTCCTACCTTGTCGGGTCGGTTGTAACAAAACGTATGTTCCCCAAGTCTTTCACGAAGCGACCTGCCAGGCCTAATGTTCAACTGAAGCTCGTTTGGCCTGAAACTTGGTAATCCGTTCAGCATGCCAGGCAGTAACTCACCTACTCTTTGCAAATGTACATCACAGGGTCTTTAACATCCCCAAACTAATGTTTTCAGGTAGGACAGCCTGCTTAAAGTCTATCCGAGGGACGCCTCACATTGTGACGCAACGCCCTGGCTGTGAAGCACCAATCCGGCAGTTTATAGTCGGGAAGGGTATCGAAGTCACACCAGACGGCTCAAAGGTAAGTCTGTAAGCTCCAAGCCAAATTGTCGTACACACCACCTCACTACAAAGGTGATTGCTTCATCTCATTGCAAATGTACACAGCACGGTGTACAGGGGGGCTTTTAATCTGGGCCGATGGCATCATGAACCACGTGTTCAGACGGCAAGCACAAATAATTGGAACCATACTCTCTACAGAGAGTGTTGGTGCTGCCGAAGCAGTTTCCTGGGCTGTTGGGCACAATCTTGGGCAGGTCGCCACTCCGTCGCAGGATACTCAAATGGCTCAATTATCCCAGCAAGCTGGTACTCAATTTGCCGACCTCGGAAGGATGACAGGCTGAGTCAACCCCCTGGTGTATTAATTCAGCGGCCAACGGGGCTTGAACTCAGGACCCTTGGATCCCAAGCTGCTACTCTAACCACTGAGCTAACACCAGGCTTAAGCACAAATCAGCCAAGTCTTTATTCCAAAGTGCTAACAAGTTGTCCATGGCACGTACTCCTATCCAGCATCTTAAAACGGATATTCTTGCCTGCTTGACAAATTCGAACCTGTCAACGTCCTTGATTGCACGCCGAGGTCATATTTACAGGGTTTCCCATAATAAATTGGGCAGTGAGTGGAATTTTAATTTTTTTGTTCTGGCATGCACGCGTCATGCCGAAGGAGTGATGCTTATCCTCAGGAGGCTTATCCTCGATATACTCCCCGAGAAAAGCTTTCCAAATGATGCAATTTTGTGAGTAGAATGTACTAAATGTACTGAACATTGTGTAAGGCTTTGCAAAGTGAATACACATCGAGCGAATGTTTTTTTTTATGCCTTAAAGGTCCACAGAATCTGAAATTAATTTTGTTTTTTGATCTGATGATATTGATTTGTAAGTTATAAACAAAGAACTGGATGTGCTTTTTAATGTTAATAATTTTTTGACTTGTTAAAGTTTAAAAAAAAAAAAAAACACCCAACCTGGCTGGTGCCACCCCTTAAAATTCCAGAAAACCTCCATGTTCATTGTGTCATCTTTGTGACATCATCACCAGTACGATTGTCTCAGCACACAAAGAATAATGGCCACACAACTCGCTTCAGACTCGTCAGAGAGTGCATTTGATGAATAATTTTCTGATCAAGAATCCTCAGGTTACGATGATAGTCAAAATCATGATGTAGAAGGTTATGTCAGACCGCACATGTATGAACCCGAGGTGTAAATTGGGGATGAGGTCGTTCATGAAATACCTGGCATTCACAACAACCGGGGTGGCGTCGAAGAAATACTCGGCAATAACAACTGGTAAGTGGGAAATCTTTGAGCTAGAACGTGGTAAATGTGGAATTTAGTGGTATTTTGATGAAACACTTCCTTGTAATTCTTGTAGTAATGAGAAATGCACTCATTTAAAAGCAAAATAATGTACCATTGTTGACACCAGCAGCATCCATCCACCGGGACCATACTCTGTGTCGTATTGGTGCGGCCTAAAAGCCCAGTCACACCTTGACGTTTTAGCCAGCGATGGCAACGTATTAAAATGTATGTAAAACGCTGGCTTACGTTGAACTTTTGATGTTTTTTTTAAAGATTCGGACGTATTCATAGCGACTTGGTCTTATGTATAACGCATTAGTAACGGACACAGAACATTTCGTTGTGTTATAGATAACTTGTACCAACGAATGCTGAACCTGTTGTCGGCCTACACAACCTATGCCCAACGATAGTCTAACTTATGCATAGCGCGTTGCACGCATCGCCGACGATGTCGTGACGTAGCCTATTAAAAGGCTGACGCACAACGATTCGAATCATAACTGCCGTATAAATGGAAGTGTCAACATCGCAGTCACACCTTGGCAATCTTGACAGCATATGCCGACCTAAGAAAAATGTGTCTAAAACGTTGGGGCACGTCAAATACGGTATGAGTAAGTTTGGTATACATGAGTAGAACGCTAAAGTACGCTATCATACGTCGTAGTAAGTAGAGTACGTCAAGAAATTTTAAACATGTTCAAAATTTTATGACGTACTTGGCGTATGACACACGTTCCGCATGCGATGGGGATAAGTTGTACACACGATATGCGGACGCTTACACACGTCCACAAAGGCTACTTATAAGCTACTCATAAGTCGAAACACGTCGCGGTAATGTCTTTTTTACGCGAAACTTATTTCTAACTTATGTTTGACGTGCTTTGAACCAATTCTTTACGTAGTCCCAACACACATTGACGTATGTATACGTATTCCAATGACGTCTTCCGGTCGACAAAAAAAAAATAAATGAACGTGTTTCTAACTTACAACTGCCATATAAAGACGTGTTCCCAGCGATTTTGGGAATTGGTATATAAAAATGGTGTTCATAAAAGGGGAACCCAACAGTGTTTTCGAGT
Source organism: Eptatretus burgeri (assembly GCF_056783735.1). Classification (NCBI taxonomy): domain Eukaryota; kingdom Metazoa; phylum Chordata; class Myxini; order Myxiniformes; family Myxinidae; genus Eptatretus; species Eptatretus burgeri. The sequence continues at coordinate 20,795,295 of NC_140973.1, forward strand.
CCTTTTTGAGTCTATGTCCATGTCAGCAGTAACAGTATCAGTATTAGTATTAGTAGTAGTTTGTTCATGTTGGCAGTAGTAGGTGAGTGTGAGGGGGAGGGTGTGGGTTATGATGGATCCTCCTTGCGTCCGCGTGTCCACGGGTAGGAGACATCTTTGCACCATTGTTCGAAGTTCTTCGCGGCTAATTTTTTATGGGGCTTTTTCAACAATGAGCTATGGCTTGTTTTTACGATTTAGGTCCATTCATAACGGGTTGGACAAATGCACAATGAACTAATAATGTGAATAGAGCGCTTCGATAACTTATAGATACGGTATACCAACGAATAATTATCGTGTAGCCGGCGTTCACAAACTATGCCCAACGATAGCCTAACTTATCCATATCGTGCGGCAGTTTATCTTTGCCGGTGACGTGGGGTTTGCTATTCATAGGCTGCCACTCAACGATTTAAATGGCTACATCTCCACTATTGAAAGTAGACGCTTGCGCTCAACAATTGGATTTTTTTTTTACACTCAATGACTTTTAAACGGTACCACTCAGCTATTTTCATTGTTTACAATGAACGATTTAAATTGCTGTCACTCGCCTTTGTTTTTTGACGCTGGGGTTTGGAAATTTGAAGCGTTTCTTCTGAACGTGTTAAAACGCTCAAACTCGACTATTTTAAATAGACGCTGCCGATGGACAATTGGAATCATAGCCAAGCTAGACATCGAAGTGTGAACATCCTCGTCATGCCGAAGAAAAGTTTGAAGAATGCTGCAAATAAGTGTCCTGGCCGTGGACGCTGACGCAAGGACGATCCATTATACCGACGTCTTTCAGCCTATGAGTAATTTAAAAGTAACGTCTGTCGACGTGTGGCAACGATCGCGTAACGTGCCAACAACACGTTAATCATAGGTTAGAAATAAGTTTCGGGTACGCTAGACATTACCTCGGCGTGTCTCAACTTATGATTAACTTACAAGTAGCATGTGTTGACGTCTGTCAACGATCGCAGACCGTGCATACAACTTGTGGCCAGCGTAGCGGAACGTGTGAGTCATACGCCGGCATACGTCGTGAAATTTCAAGCATGCAAAAATTTGAGGACAACCGAAAAGTACAACGTTTAAAGCCAGCGTACAACGATGTATGGCAGTGTTTTTCAGCGTGCTCTCAATGTTATCAAAACTTACCCATAACCTATTCAACGTGTGCCAGCGTTTTAGAAAAAAATTTCAAAAATCGGCATACGTTGGCTAAAACGTCAAGGTGTGACTGGGCCTTTAGCAGTCTCCTCGGCGATTGGGCACAATCCTGAACGGGTCGCCACTCCGACACAGGATACCAGCCAGCATGCTGGCACTCATTTTGCCGACCTCGGAAGGATGACAGGCAGAGTCAACACCACCTGCTATTAATTCAACAGCCGATTGGGATTTTAATTCAGGATCCTAGGATCCCAAGCCTACCACCCGAATCATTAAGCCACCACCAGGCATACCAGCGGCATGGCTAATTGCAATACTGGATTGGACTATCCTCACAAGTGAACATAACTGTACAACCGTTGGGGCAACAGTATGCTGTTACCCTCAGTTTCTGGCACTTTCTGTCCTTTTTCTTCTTTTCCATCAGATTAGAATGATCTCTAATCTTCGTGGGGGTAGCGTGGGACTTTTTTTTTGTTGTTGTTGGTCGATGATGGGATTACGGTGTTTTTATGTATAAAGTGAGTGTTTGTCGCATGTAAACACAAGTGCGGAAGCAAAAGTGTTCTGAAGAAGACGGAGCAGGTCATGTGATGATGACGTAATCCCATCGGCATTTTTTTGTTGTTGTTGCGCAATCGAGCGGACACGGATGTCAAAAAACATTAAAATCTTCGTTTCAAGATATTTATTCTCGAAAAAAAAAAAACAATGATTAAGTGTTAAGTGAAGCCATATTTAATAATTTAACCAAGCATGAATTTCTGATTCTGTGGAACTTTAACAATGATATTATTTGGACAGCATGGCATAATGAAGTAGTGAATTCATATATTGCAATCATTCTCCCCTTCACCCTCCCCCATGATCTATCAGGATATCCAGGACAAGTCGTGAGCTTTTCTTGGCTGATATTTTTGCTTCAGGTTGGCCTGCTGGTGTTCTTATCTGCCTCGTGATGCAAAAAATCTCGATTCAAATCTCATATTCATATATGTGGTATAACATTGGGTGATTGAGATTAAACATTTTAAAAAGAGGAAATGCGCTTCCAACCAAAAAGTACACTTACTCTACTCTGCTAATTTAATTAACTAGTGCATGCCCGTACGTGCGTTGCCGTACGTGCAAAAAAATATGTAAAAAGACTTTCAAACAACCACACAGTCCGTTCCTACGCTCTCATAAACGACGACTGGATTGGGGCATTGTGTTTATCTATAAATGCGCATAAGAAATCGAGAAATTATTAGAATACAGTAAGGCCTCAGTCACATTTGTTCTACGGCGAGGATAAGGCGGCCGTACGCCCTCTGAATTGACAGAAACGTGCGGCGGCCGCAGAGAAACTGAGGTGGCCTCAGGGTGGCCCTACGCCGTTTGGCTATATTTTACAGGCCGTAGGGTCGCCGTGGGATGACATCGCAGAGTTATAACTTTTTTTCATTTATACGTTCGCCGTAGCAATTAGACAAGCCAAGCTATGACGTAGATGTGTTCCACATCGACCGTACATAGGGCGTGCGGTGGGCTTGCGTTTTCCGTGCGGCTGCAGTAAGCTCTTCTCGATGAAAAAGGAATTTTCCCAACCCCCCAAAAATTACGGCGGCCGCACTATTTACACGGTCGCCGTACGGTGGCCTTGCGGTCTGTGTGACTACCTGTGGGCAACGTAAGGTCGACGCACGGTTCCCCTACGCCCGCCGTGCACCTACGTACGGCCTCCCTGGCAGTCTGCGTCGACTGTGCGTCCACCGTGCGCTACCGCTAGAGATCGGAGTATAGTTGTTTGCCTATACACAGTGGTGCCCCCAGAATCCGAATTTAATTCGTTCCTGGAGGCTGTTCGGATTGCGAAAAGTTCGGATTCAAAAAATATTTTCCCAAGAAGAAATAATGGAGTGAATTAATCCGTTTGTGGACCCAAAGAAAACCCACTTTCAAGACACTTTAAACTGAAATCCCCCATGTTTAAGGTAAAATAAGATGAGTAAATGACCTTCGGTGGTGGTGTATTGTATGTAAACTGGTACAATCGCCACATCCAAAGGTCCACACAGGCTCGAGCTCCGGCCTAGGTTTCGATCGCTCGCGCACTCTGCGACAGCGCTGCCCCCAGGGCAGCTCATCAAACATGATGCCCCCAGAACCACAATCACTTTCATCAAACGCATTGGGCTGACGTAATCATGGATATTAAAAATTACAACCGGTTTTGCTGTGAAATTCAATCCTTGCCCGACAGTCCATCACACCATGTGATCGGATTGCTTTTTTTGTTAATTAAAACACAAGATGATTCAAAAAAAAAAAATGAAGGTGAAAACACAAGGTAAGGCCTAAGTCACATTTGGCTCGGCGCCCGGAGGGTCTACAAAATGTACGGACACTCGCAATTATAAAGCGGCCGCAGTATTTCCACGGTCACACAATGTAGCAGTCACACGTTTTTATTTTTCGGGTAGCCGCACGGCGTGTTTATAAATTGTGGAGACTGAAAACGTGGGGGTGCCATAATTTTTTGGGGGTTGGGAAAATTCATTTTTCATTAAGAAGAGCTGACGGCAGCCGCACGGAAAACGCAAGCCCATCGTACGCCCTACGTACGGTCGACGTGGAACACATCTACGTCATAGCTTGGCTTTGTCGAATTGCTACGGTGAGCGTAGCAATGAAAAAAGTTGTAACTCCGCAGTTATAATTCCACGGCACCCCTACGGCCTGTAAAATATAGCCAAACGGCGTAGGGCCACCCTAAGGCCACCTCAGTTTCTCTGCGGCCGCCACACGTTTCTGTCAATTCAGAGGGCGTACGGCCGCCTTATCCTCGCCGTAGAGCAAATGTGACTGAGTACTTCCACCAACGAACTGAATGAACAAAGCGTGAAGATGCGGGTCGAACAGGTGGGGGAGACGCGTGAACAAACATGAACACTACGTTGTGTTCGGTTTTTTTTAAATGTATTGGGTTTTTAGGGCCAAACTTTCTCAAAAAATTTGTTCCGATTCCAATTTGTTCAAACAGCTTGGCCGTTCGGATTCTGAGGCACCACTGTATATTGTAGTTATAGTATATTCAGTTATATATACTGGTATATTTTTATTTCAGTAAAAAAAGGACTGGTATATATATACCCACTCGTTACCGTCCGTCTGGCCGCACGTTCGCCTTAGGCCCCCCCTGCGGTCGCCTTGCGGGCACCTTGAGGTCTCCTTGCGTCTGCCTTGAAAATTATATTGCCACCGCAGGGACGCCCTAAGGTCACCGTGCGACATCAAATCAAAGACCGTACGGCAACCCCACGTTTTCGGTCTCCACAATTTATAAACACGCCGTGCGGCTACCCGAAAAATAAAAACATATGTGACTGCTACATTGTGTGACCGTGGAAATACTGCGGCCGCCGTGGCAAATGTGACCGAGGCTAAGTCATCACTATCCGGAAGTCCGTACGCTGTAACCCGTCATGGGGAACGCGCTCTAACTTGGCTATAACTTGGGAATCACTTGTCCGATTAATTTCAAACCTTGAAAATGCAAACAAACAGAGATTGCTGGAATTATAGATAGAAGACAGATACTGTGGGTGCAAAATACCAAGCAACGTGTCCTGTCATTGGTAACTGAGGATCTCTTCCCCAACGGCCACGCCTATGCAGCAACGTGTCCTGTCATTGGTAACTAAGTGGCACCCTTTCCCCATCGGCCACGCCTACGCAGCAACGTGTCCTGTCATTGGTTTGGTAAGTAAATGGCCGTAACTTGGGAACCACTTGTCCGATTCATATCAAACCTTGAAAAGGCACATACTCAGGTCCCCAGCAATATACCTGGCAAATTTCAATTAGATCGGACCAGTGGTTGTCGAGAAACAGCGGTCACAGACAGACAGACAGACAGACACATAGATTGCTGGAATTATTATTGAATTAATAAGCAAGAACAGGTCCGGTCTCAGGCAATGTTTCACCCACTTCGCCAGCGAACTTCCTCAGGCCAATAGACTCCGAGTCTCGGTACATGTCTGCTTTTATTCCTGATGCAACCACTCATTTCTGGTCACGTGCCGGTGTGTGAGGTCATTGGAGGAGTGTTCTTATTTTTCCAAGCCTCAAGGAAATAAACATCAAATCACATCATTGATGGGCATGGGCTGCTCTGCTCTTTTTTATTGTGTGCGTGCGTGCGTGCGTGCGCGCGCATCCGGGGTACAACGGTGCCGATTTCAGGCAATTCTTACCTTACATGATCGCGAGACTTACTTTTGCCAAGCGAGGGGGGGGGGGGGATGGGGGTGCTTGCTTGCCGAACTCGCTGTTGACAGTTCATTATATAGGTAAACACATGGAATGATTGCAACGGAATGATTTAAGGAATTTAGGAGTCCATGTTACATCTATGTCTAACTAGTCTATGTTATGCCCGTAACCCCCTCGTCACGTCCCCACAACAATATATGAAACAAATGTAACCGCCTCTCTCTGTCGTCTATGCACCCCTAAACCGCTGGTCGAAAGTCGAAACTTGGTGGTTGTACTCGGGTTGTACCCAGGAACGTTTCTGCCTGTTTAAAACTTTCATATCCCTGATCACATTGGTGTAAGTGGTGATGCCAATTGTCTATGTAAATGTGTCTCATGTAGAGCTAGCCGTACCTGGTGGGAGTTGGTATTACAAGTCATGATAAAATAAAATGCCTCGATTCTCTCCAAGTAAACAATAATGTATCTTAGCTTTGTGTAATACAGTACTATCTGTCTCATGTCTGTCTGTCTGTCTTTTGTATGCATGCCTAAACCTAGAAAGTTTGGATGGTTACAATGAATTTGTGTTTTAGCAGTAAAGTGAGCGAATTATCGTATTATACTGTTTGTTACCTCTGCCACCAAAGGTGGATGAGTTGGTTCGGTGACAGAAACAAGCTGATTAGATTTTGGTGAAGATCCGGATGCGGATCCGGCTACCACAATATTTTGAAGTGATTATTCTCCATTGGGAGATAGGCCCAAGAACGATATATATAGCACGATATCTCAAAAAGTTGTGAACGGATTCAGAGGAAACTTGGTGGACAGGTTGGGTGTTTGACAAGGAAGAAGTGAATTGATTTTGGTGAAGATACGGATACGGATCCAATAATTTTTAAAGTCATTTTTTTTCCCCAGTGAGTGATGGGCCTAAAATGATACCTGACATGATGTGTCAAAAAGTTATGGACTGATTCGGATGAAACTTGGTGAACAGGTCAGACGTGTGACAAGGAAGAATTGATTTGATTTGGTGAAGATCTGGATTTGGATACAAGAATTTTTTAATTGAGTGATTTTTCCCCATTGAGAGATGGGACCAAAATGATATATAGCACGATATTTCAAAAGGTTGTGGACGAGTTACTGAATGACAAAACTAGTTGGATGGGTTGGTTAGGTAAGAAGAACAAGCCGATTCGATTTTGGAGGTCAAGATACAGATCCAGTCTGTCTGTGGGATACAAAACGTAAACTGTTCAGCCTGGTGGAGGTATGCGCGCTACCGAGTGCTGTTATCGTTGCTTCTGTTTTAACATTCACAATTTGCCTTGTGAAAACCCATTCACTTCAGGCTTGGATTTTAAAGCTCAATCTGGGCGCTTTCACGGTCCAGTGCCTGCTCAGTTCATGGGGAGTATATGAATGGGAAGAGGAGTAAGTTTGCAGGTGTTAGTTGCAATGGTCCATCTAACATTCCTATATATATATATGTATATGCATATATATATATATATATATATATATATATATATATATATATTGTATAATATTCATTCATTTAAAAGTGCATTTATGTCAACTAATGTCATCTTCTTGCTACTTGTCATATGTACAAGCAGCTCCTCCATGATCGTTAGTGTTACATCAATTTTGAAAAAAAAACAAGTCGCTACTAGTTCCAGAACGTTTATTGATGGCTAATAATGCTGTTTAGACCATGTTTTATTTTGCTCCTGCATCCAGGCCTTATCTACAGTATGAATTGGATATCCATGCATCATGGAGTAATTTTTTTTTCCCATGTAGAATTGGCTAAGCAGCTGTACAAACGATGTTTTGAGTGGGAGTTTATGAGGTTCGGCAGAATGCAATTTCCCAGGTCTTTGTGTTTTGTCACATGTCCAACAATTTCCTCCCCCGTGTTCTGTTTTCGTCCGGACTAGCAATTTGTCTGTAGGAAATCTGAAGTTGGTGAGGGGGAAATTCAAGGAAATGTTGTCATTTTATTTTAATTGTCTTGGGAATTAAATGTGTGTACATTTGCCATGGTTTGCTGAACTAAGAGGTGTTGGCAAGTCAACCCACCCTTTTGTTGAAGGATTCTTAAGAAGAATCGATGTTGAGATTATTTGGACCCTTGGACCCTGTTAGATCTTTGACAAGAACACACTTCTAATTGGGTCTAATTCCGTGTCAATCTAAAGCGGCACTCGGTGGAGCGCATACCTTCACCAGGCTGAACAGTTTACGTTTTGTATCCCATTGATAGGCCGGATCTGTATTGGCACCTTAAACAAAATTGAATCGGCTTTTTATTGTCACCTGACCAACTCTTCCACCAAGTATTGTCATAACCCGTCCACAACTTTTTTGAGATATCGTTTTTGGTCCAATCTCTCAACGGTGAAGTATGAGTTTTGAAGAATAAAAAAATTCTCCGATCCAGGTCCGGATCCTTATATTCACCAATATTTAATTAATTTGGCCTTGTCACCCACCCACCTGTCCACCAAGTTTCGCCTGAATCCGTCCATAACTTTTTGAGATATCCTACTCACAGACAAACAAACAGGGTTGGAAACATAACCTCCGTCCATCTTCGGTGGCAGAGGTAATCAAACTTGGGTCTCGATAACTTTGTGGTATGCTCACTAAAATCAGAGCTTTCCTGAATCCCATGATGGAGGTGGAAGTGAAGTTGGAAGAGCACTGAGCCAGCTTACATTCGCAAGTAGATAGGAAAACTTCAGTGGTACTTCAAAAAAAAAGTAGGCTATTGTGTGCCGTTACCAGGTAATTCATATTCTGAGTTCTTGTTCTAATGAAATATGTATTTGACAGATTGCTGATAAAATTATGTATTGGATAGGAAGGTTAAGTGAGCTCTTGTTGAATGATTTATCAGACAATTGTTCATGAAAGATTTCCAACCTGAATTCAAAACCTCTTCTTAAACCACATTAAAATGTTCATAGTTCAAGCTCTTTGCTTTGAGTTTACTTTTCCCTTTCTCCCTGAATCCCCTTCTCTTCCCAATAGATAAGAACTATGACCAAGCAATCTTTTACTACACAGAGGCAATAAACCTGAATGGCTGCAATGCTGTGTACTACAGCAATCGGAGCTTGGCGTACCTGCGCACAGAGTGTTACGGTTACGCACTTAGCGATGCCTCTTCTGCCATTCGTATTGATTCCAACTACGTCAAAGGATACTACCGTCGTGCCACCGCAAACATGGCTTTGGGGAAGTTCAAAGCTGCACTCAAAGATTATGAGACTGTAAGTGTTTCTCTCCCCTTAAACACTGGGTTGATGCCCTTAGTGTGGTCACCAATCTCCACTCCAGTGTGGTCACCGGTCTCCACTCCAGTGTGGTCATCGGTCTCCACTCCAGTCTTCACTCCACCACATACCTTTGATGGCTTGACCAAAGATTTGGGCATTTTGCCACCTTTTTCTTCCCCCATCCAGGTCATGAAAGTTCGTCCAAATGATAAGGATGCCAAGATGAAGTACCAGGAGTGTGCTAAGATCGTGAAGCAAAAAGCCTTCGAGAGAGCAATTGCCTGCGATGATTCCAAGTCCGTCGCCGATATGATGGACATCGAATCCATGAGTATGCTTGTTCAAAAATTTGATACGAAGACGTGCAATGGACTATAATTAGATGTTGCTCTAAACTAAATAATGACCATGTAGTGACTAATGCTCTTGACTGTACGTGATCTCTTTAACACCAGCTCATATCTTACAATGTGTTTGAATCCTTTTTTATTGAAGCATACATTAAAGAAGTCTCCCACTTGAAACCATTGGGATACATATGAGAGTGTATGAAATGTTTAGCAGCTACAGGAGCCAGTAGTTTTTACACTTGCGTGCCCTTTCTATGACTCCACAATTGTGAAGACACACGATTATTGAAAGGTCTCAAATGAACTGGATTTGATGTATCATTTCATCACTGAGTATTGTGATGATTCGCCGAGTATACTTGCTGAAAACATCCTCAAACATTTTGAGGGTATAAGTTGGCAGAAATAGAGGACTGATAGCTTTGCAGTTTACACGCTCATCCAAAAACACCTGGATGAAATGACTGTTAACAAGGAATGGGCTATATGCATGAACATTGCACCTGTCTGGATTTGGATTTAGAAAGTAGAGCCTAAGAGGTGAGTGGTTGCAAAATCTGATGAAGAAGACCAAAAGGCCACCGATCTGGTGCTCCTCACCTTAATTACCTCGGCGAACAGCCTCCAATGTATCCAAGAGTGCAAAGTTGCATCTAGAAACTCGGGTCAACATTATTTGGGTAACTTAAAGCTTTCCTTTGATATGTAATATGTATTGTACTGATAAGCTCCAGGAGAACAGAACTGCTGTCCTTGACCGATGAGTCGGAAACAGTTTGATGTTTTTGCTTGTCCGCTGCTTTTCGCACAGCCATTGAAGATGATTACACGGGACCCAAGCTCGAAAGTGATGGCAGCATTACGGTAACATTCATGAAAGAGCTAATGGAGTGGTTTGGAGAACAAAAGAAACTTCATCGGAAGTATGCCTACCAGGTACGATGCGCTTACCGACCTTGCACTACTGGGAAATGTTTGATCCACGTTTAGCCCCATGATTTGCGATCCAAACGACTGCACAAAAAGTTTATATATGTTGCAACTTTTGCTTCCGTAATTTATTTTTCGAGTTGAAGCTTTGGTTTCTGTAGTAAAGCAAAAATAAAAATAAACCCCAAAATAGCAGCATGCTTTGTCATTAAGTCATTGTAACTTTCTATCTCTCTTCTTTTTATGCCTCCGCAGCCAAAGGCCGGAAGCATTATGTTTTGGGTTGTCTGTCCATGTGTTCGTTATTGACTTGTTTTTGATAACTTGAGAATCACATGGTCATTCACTGGCTGCAGACCCTGATAATCATATTGTACAGCAAACCCCAAAGCAGTGAATTTGGCTACACAATGGCGTACATTGTTATAGGATGTCCTGGGATGTTTATTTTATCTGCAATGTAAATGCAGATCAGAACGGCAGTGGATTATAAAGTACGACCTCATCATAGATGAAACCCATGAGAACACTACCAACTGAGCTATCAATCGGCTCAAATGATTGTGTGCTGCTGTCCCATGATAGGAGATACTTTTATTTGGTGTGAACTGATGGATATTGAGTCGTCCAGTACACTGGTATTTTTTTTCTTCCAAAATACCAGTGTACTAAAACCAAAAAAGTTTCAGCACACTCGTAGTTTGTGTTTGCACCCCCCCCCCCGCCTCTCCAAACCTTGCCCACTTTTTTATCCCCTAAACCTTCCCCATTTGCACCCCCCAAACCTTGCCCATTTGCACCCCCCAAACCTTGCCTTGTTTCTGCCTCTCCCCCTCCACCACCCCCGCAACTAAGGTTGTCCATATGCAAAATAGGTGGATAAATAATGTAATAGGCTCCGTCAATATCAAATATTTTTTCCCGATATTGATGTATCTGTGGGCTCATATTGGTACACCGATATAAAAACAAAAATTGTGCAGGTTCCAAAAATATGTAATGCTCTATTACGTATTCCGGTGTGACATATACATCATAAACACACGGTAATTTTTCAAAATATTCCCACACGGGGCTTCCCCCTCCCCCCTCCCCATGATGAGAACGGTTATTTTATTTCCAACTTCAACTTGTATTAAAAATGATTTTGTTTTCAAGTGAGATTAATATTGGTAATCAGCTTAGGCCAATATGACTATCGCGGATCGCCGTACCGGTAATCGGCACAGGCCGGGGTGACTCACGGATCGCCGTACTGGTAAACGGCACAGGCCGGTATGTCGGTAATCGACACAGGCTTTCTAAAGCACACCCAATTCATATAAAATAACCAATTGGCAATTGCTTTAAAAACAGCCACGAGGGCAAAGAAAAATGCGAGTGTTTGTGCAGTGCTCTGATGCTGAGCATTAAAAGTTGTAACCTACTGTACCTACTTCCTGGTACATCTCGACGTCACACATTCCACTGTTCCAGGTGTAGCCGAGTACATCAAAACTTTTAAAATCATGTATTGTAAACACCGTTCTTGTAAACACCTTTCTTTAATTTGTTGGTGATGTACCGATTTTTTTAATCATTATTTATTTTTTTATATTTTTTTTTGGTGTACCGGAATATCAATATGAAAAATTACACTGATATAACCTGATTATCGATATATCGCTGGATCCTATAATGTAAATTTAAAGTTGTACCATGTTTTTATTTAGGCAAAAATAGAAGAAGAAAAAAAGATATACATTAATGGGATATATATATATATATATATATATATATATATATATATATATATATATATATATATATATATATATATATATATATATATATATATATATATATATATATATATATATATATATATATATATATATATATATATATATAGAGCCTGGTGTTGGCGCAGTGGTTAGGGCAGCAGCTTGGGATCCAAAAGGTTCTGAGTTCAATTCCCGTTGGCCACTGAATTAATACACCAGGGGGTTGACTCTGCCTGTCATCCTTCCGAGGTCGGCGAAATGAGTACCAGTGTACTGGGCCGGTGTATACCCCGGTTAAAATAGGTGTACCATATCCCTGTGTCGTAAGAGGCGACCAGGGTTGCGTCAGGAAGGGCATCCGGCGTAAAACATGTGCCAAATCACTATGCGGATCATACGGATGATCCGCTGTGGCGACCCCGAACGGAACCAGCCGAAAGAAGAAGAAGAAGATGTGTGTATATATATATATATATATATATATATATATATATATATATATATATATATATATATATATATATATATATATATATATATATATATATATATATACACATACACATACATATGTTAATGGGAAAAGTTCCAGTGCACGATTAAAATAATGACACAAAATGATGCTGACATGTTCCATAGCAATATAATGGTCAGCCAACATGTGCCTTGACATGTTCCTACGTTTACCCATGAATATCCAGAATTTGCATGTGCGTACTGTGCACTGCATGCACAGATTGCCATGCACGTGTACTGAGTCACGTGACAGTGCTACATGTGGTACTGAGCAAATTGCAACACGGCACGATTCGGTGAACCATCCCAGCTGTTGAAAACATTTTTATTGACATCTAAGCATCGTAAACGTGATGCCACGCCTTTCCAAAAATGAATGGCAACGTGCTATTGGCGTGCTTGAGCCAGGAATGCCACACAATTTGTGGCTAGGCACATTGCTGTTCAGCGGGACACCATGCAGTCACTCTACAGACGGTATCAACAAACTGGCAACATCAAAGACAATTCATGTTCTGGACGAACATGTGTGATGTCACCTCGGCAAGGTAACCATATCCGGATGGTGCACCTTAGGAATCGGTTCCAAACATCAAGTTTGACAGCTCGCAGTTTACGACTAATCAGTGCCAGAACTGTCAGGAATCGGCTTTGCGAGCATAACATCCGACCATGACGACCAGCAGAGGCATTCCATGTCAAGTGTACACACCCTCCCAACACTAATACCTCATTTTCACCCCATATGTTGGTCATTTATTCACTTGGGTGAAAAAACTCAAAATACCAACTTTTAGACCTGTGGGCCCATTAAGGCCCATTTTAGGGGTCCCCCAAATTTTGGTGCCCCTGGCTGCCCCACAATCTTCCAGAGGCCATATCACAGGTTGTAGTGGTCCGATTTGGTTGATCTTGGTATCAAAATGCTCGTAAAAGCGAGATCTTTCGAATCGCGTAAAGTAAAATCACTCCGAAACAGTAATTCAAGAAGTTATAGTTTGGGGCGCCCTTTGACCTTGGGCCCCCGCTCCCCAGCCAAACCGATGGTCCCGATTTTTTCGTGTGAGAATACCCCTTCATATACTCCAACAGCTCAGCATAAATGAAAATGGGATCTCAATGGGTTCAAGTGTGATGATGGTTTTATTGTTCGGGGACTCGGCTGCTGGACACACAATACGCCACAATACATAGCACAATATTTGAACACAAGATTTCCAATCCACTATATCAGTATATTGTACGTAAATTTTCCACATGCACATGCAGGAACTGGAAGCGATACTAGTATGAGTAAGAGTTTTTCCTCGTATATTATAGTCAAAATTTTTTGCCAACCAATGTTTTATTTGACAGCTGTGTTTCTTTTCTACTGATTGTGTAGGTTCTACCTGTAGCAGTTTTTGGTTCTACAGAAAGAAGTATATCAGAAATGTTTAAAATGTAGTGATCTTCAATGTCAGGAAAAAATAAACTATTTGTGGGCCCGTTTGGATGAAGAAAATTCACTTTCACTTCATGAGTGTCCTGAAAGGCTTCCATGATGCAGGCAACCATCTGAGAAATAGTAAAGTTTCTTTACATTTCCAAAGCTAGATTTCAAGTGTTCAATGATCATTCTTTGGAAGAGGTGGACTGAGACAACGTCGTGAGTATTGCATTCTGATATAATCGTGAACGAATCGTGGTTTAATTTTCCATTGTCCGGTTTGAAATAGTAAACCCAGGGGTGAATTGTCGCTTGAGAGCAGTTCCAATGGAATCCTTGGGCCGCATCCCGTACGACAAACGAATGATTATCTGAGAAGTCTCCAATAGTGACATTCTCCTTCACCAATTTCGTCTTTCTTATTTTTCAGAAACTGAGATTGGGCCTTGGCAATGAAGTCGTGTCTCACTGATTTCACCGCGTGTTCACAGAATTGATTAATGAATTCTTCCAAAGCAGGACCATGGAGCTCAGTTCAGATCTGTCGGTGGATGTCCACCGTTTAAACTGAATTTCATCAATATCCTCTCGTTCATAAGCACTCAGTAGCTCAGTTTTGAAGTCTTCAATTGATGGGCAACTTTCACAAGTTCTGAAATACCAGGCCAGTTGTGCTGGGTTACAAACTATGATGATAGCTAGGAAGTTCGGCTATTTGTGGCATTTTGGAACCAAACATCATGAGTTACACATTTTGATGTATCGTACATACACATACACTGTGTGTACCGCCTGAACCGGCCAGGACACACTCCGAGGGACGGAGCATGGCGAGCTTTGTGAATCCAACTTTCAAGCCAGGGTTCTTCTCTTTGAATTTCTGAAACAGTTCCTTGAGATTGTTTAGTACCAGGTGCTTTTGAATTTTGTCTTTTCCATGTACATTCCTGACCACCACACAGTCCTTTTTTCCCGGCATTATTCGGCTGACTTCATCACTTCAGTAAAATTCGGTTACAGTGGATTTCACTTCGTCAGGCAATATTTTACAGTGTTTGGGATTTGGAGACTATAGCATAACATTTTCTTTCTCTAAATTTTTGGCTTGCACAGCCATTCTTTGGGAGCAACTGAATTCACTCATCATCCCTCTGATGCTCATATCCCTAGCAAATATTGTCAGTATACGTATTTGCTCTGAACCGGGCGCAGTGGCGTGCGCCTGTAATCCGGCTACTCGGAGGCTTGGGTTGGAGGATCGCTTAAGGATGGGAGCTCTGTGCTGGGCCGCGCTGTGAGAGGGTGTAGGGCAGCCCGGAATCATGGGGAAACCCAATCCTTATCCCTGTGTCGTAAGAGGCGACCAGGGTTGCGTCAGGAAGGGCATCCGGCGTAAAACCTGTGCCAAATCAGTATGCGGATCATAACGGATGATCCGCTGTGGCGACCCCCTAACGGGAGCAGCCAAAAGACGAACAACAACAACAACAACAACAACGTATTTGCTCTGAACAGCTCGAAACAACGTATTTTTCTTTCAGGATTTTGATCACCTCTGGCATGCAGTTTTCATCACATTTTGACACTGTATTTTTTGTTTTCTCCGCAGTGCTTGGTCCAGCAACTAGTTCTAATTTCTTTCGCACAGAATCTTCCACTTCACTTCGCTTTTCAGGAACGTACCCTGGGTTCCTTTCTGCCTTTCATTTGTCGAATGGGCTTTCACCTATCATCGAGAACGACTGGTTTAATAGGTCAACTTCTGCTTCTCGCTCAATAACCTCCTCGTCCTCATCTGTCGAAATAGATTCTGCAATGCCTTCGATAGTACTTTCTGATGATAATTTCGAACTGGTCGAAGATGATTCTTCAATACGCTCTGGTGACAACTGATAAATTTTTTTTCTGCACGAAGTACAAAGTCTGTCGTCTTTTTTCACCTTTGAAGAAAATTTCATCAACATATCATTTGACACATTGCGAAGATCTTTTGTTGTTTCGTTTTATGGCAGCTGAATGGATCGCAACAGTATTTTCGGAACTCCTTTCAATCTTCAGTCGCCATGCTTACTGCAAAATATGCAAAAACTGAGATTAGCCCATTTATAACTTAATTCGATGATGGTGATACAAAAAATGTACACTTAAAAATCAATAGACACAATAGGCAGAATAATTTTTCACAAATGATGCAGTATATATATATATATATATATATATATATATATATATATATATATATATATATATATATATATATATATATATATATATCTATATATATATCTATATATATATATATATCTATATATATATCTTCCTCTTTAGGCTTGCTCCCGTTAGGGGTCGCCACAGCGGATCAACCGTCTCCATTTCGCTCTATCCTCCACATCTTCCATTGACACTCCAACCACCCTCATGTCAGCCCTCACCGCATCCATGAACCTCTTCTTTGGCCTTCCTCTTCTCCTCCTGCCTGGCGGCTCCATCTTCAACATCCTTCTCCCGATATACTCCGCTTCCCTCCTGTGCACATGTCCAAACCTTCTCAATCTCGCCTCTCTCACTTTGTCTCCAAACCGTCCTACCTGCGCTGTCCCTCTAATATACTCATTCCTTATCCTGTCCATCCTCGTCACTCCCAGCGAGAATCGCAGCATCTTTAACTCTGCCACCTCCAGCTCCGCTTCCTGTCTTATTGTTAGTGCCACCGCCTCCAAACCATACAACATAGCTGGTCTCACTACTGTCTTATATACTTTCCCCTTCACTCTTGCAGCTACCCTTCTCTCTCTCTCTCTCTATATATATATATATATATATATATATATATATATATATATATATATATATATGTATATATATATATATATATATACATATAGTAGTCCAGAGATGATGATTGTCAATTTCAGACATAAAGTCGCCTGCCAGCAGGTGACGTCATTGGTACGATGATGGCAAACGTCGAATCAAGAATTAGTGATATGTGGACCCCAAACAATAAAACCATCATCACACTTGAACCCATTGAGATCCCATTTTAATTTATGCTGAGGTATTGAGGTATATGAAGGGGTATTTTCACACGAAAAAATCGCGATCATCGGTTTGGCTGGGGGGTGGGGGCCCAAGGTCAAATGGCGCCCCAAACTATAACTTTTTGAATTACTGTTTCGGAGTGATTTTACTTTACGCGATTCGAAAGATCTCGCTTTTACGAGCATTTTGATACCAAGATCATCCAAATTGGACCACTACAACCTGTGTTATGGCCACTGGAAGATTGTGGATCAACCGGGGGCGCCCAAATTGGGGGTGGGGGGGATAAAATGGGCCCCCATGTCTGAAAATTGACACATAATGTTTTACCGTGCATACAAACACTTGCACAAAAAATAGAGTGAAATCTGAGACAATGTGTCAAAATTTTGCTGAAAAATGTGTACACTTGACATGGAACGCCCCAGCCGTATGTCCAATTTTCTTGCCAAATCATCGACATGCACACCGAGCTTGGTGTAGACAACGTCTGAGGTTCAGGAGACAAGATTGGGCTACTATCCTTTTTACAGATGAGTCGAGGTTCCATCTTGACAGTAGTGATGGCCGTTATCACGTTTATCGACGGGAAGGGGAACGTTACCCTGGCGCATGTGTTGTGCAATATTCGGCGGTAGAAGCGTGCTGGTGTGGTGAGGTATCACTGCACATCACAGAACCCTGCTGGAGGTCATTAATGGCAATTTGACAGCTATTCAGTACCATGATGAAGTTCTCCATCCTCACTTCCTCTCGTTCCTCCACGTTCATGGATGTTACATCACACTTCCACAGGATAATATGCACCCTCACATCACAAAAGTGCTCACCAACTGACTTAATCACACAAAACAACATTCCCTCACTTCCTTGGCCAGCTGTATCACCTGATTTTTCTGCCATAGAACATGTATGGGATTAAATGGAACGACGATTGTGCCATCTTCAAAACCAGCCGGTGACGGCCTAACTGTGGCGGGCCTTGGTATAGATCTGGAATTACATCCCTTAAGCCTTCTTTCAACCATATTGTGTCCTCATTGAGGCACTGTTGCCAATAGTGTCAACACAACTGGTGGTCACACCTGATATTGAGCTGTTAACTGATTTCTGACCGCAGCCCTCTCCGAGAGTCTTGAAACATATATTGCACACACGTGTGTTGAAATTCTCATGTCTATTTCATGTTTATCGAACACTAAATATTGATATCACCAAACATCGTGATGTGTTTGTTTTCATCTCTCATTCAACATATGTCTAAATGATGCACAGGAACGTTTTTCCATTTGTGTATATATGTATACTGTCTATGTGTATATGTGTATGTAAATACACATATATATATATAAATATATATATATATATATACATATACTGTATAATTATGAATGAACAGGCAAACAAATTTCATATGTATATGTGGGAAAAATAAATGCCCAGACCAGGAATCAAACCCAAGTCCTCTGGTGAACCATACCAGTGCTCTGCCATCTGAGCTATCTGGATGACCCATAGGCTAAGCACATAATTCTCCCACATATAGAGATGCTACAAGCTGTCGCTGCTCCTATGGTTGGCAGTGACAGGCTGTCGCTGCTCCTATGGTTGGCAGTGACAGGCTGTCGCTGCTCCTATGGTTGGCAGTGACAGGCTGTCGCTGCTCCTACGGTTGGCAGTGACAGGCTGTCGCTGCTCCTACGGTTGGCAGTGACAGGCTGTCGCTGCTCCTACGGTTGGCAGTGACAGGCTGTCGCTGCTCCTACGGTTGGCAGTGACAGGCTGTCGCTGCTCCTACGGTTGGCAGTGACAGGCTGTCGCTGCTCCTACGGTTGGCAGTGACAGGCTGTCGCTGCTCCTATGGTTGGCAGTGACAGGCTGTCGCTGCTCCTATGGTTGGCAGTGACAGGCTGTCGCTGCTCCTATGGTTGGCAGTGAGGGTCCCGGAAGCAGCCGACAGCTGTGTGCAAAGCTTCTTTAATGCCGGAGACAATTTTGTGTCTGCCTTGCTGTCATCTGTTTGACAAACCAATCTCCACTGAGCTTCTTTGTTTTGTTAATAAAAATAGATTGTTTATGACAGTATGGAAATTGTTGCTAGTTTCAGTGCACTGGTATTTTGTGTTTGAGCTAAAAGGTGTTGTGTTATTATCCAGTTTGTGGATTGCAGGAGAGGTTTCTCACTATTCTCTTTGCAGATTCTGCTGCAAGTAAAGCAGATACTTCAGAAGTTACCGAGTCTCATGGAAATCAATCTCAAAGATGTAAGTTGAGTTCTGGGGAAAGTTTCAGCATTGTGAATCTCCTTCACTCAAAATGATGTGACGTTGAATTATCAGCATAGTGCATGTCTGCTTGTTTGACTTGCCAATGTAGTACAAACTTTGTGTTTCCTAACTTCAGTGGGTAGTCGAGTTAAATTCGCTTGACCCAATTAGCTTAAAAAAAGGAAACAAATTGATCAATTGATGCTGACCCTTCATGTATTGTCGATTGGGTTGAGGGTGACCAAGGAAATAGTCCTTTTGAATGAGTTTATTTCACATGACTGTGTGATCATGGACCTTTCCTTGTCGCCTTCCCACTTGGACCGACAGGGTGAAATGATCTCGATTTGTGGAGACATTCATGGTCAGTACTATGACTTGCTCAATATTTTCCACCTAAACGGGTTGCCATCCGAGGACAATCCATACGTATCCTTTAGTCAAGTGTCACATACATTTCATCGCTTACCCTGAGCTTTCTCTAGTTACCCCTGCCACTGAAGGTGGGCAGGTTTATGTTTTCAACCCTGTCTATATGTTTGTCTGTGAGCAAGATATTCCAAAAGATTATGGACGGATTCAGCCAAAACCTGGTGCACAGGTTGCGTGTGTGAAGAAGATCAATTGGTTTCGTTTTGGTGAAGATTCAAATCTGCATCTGAGAGTTTTTTCTTTTTTAAAGTTATTCTTCACCATTGAGTGATAGGGATAAAAACAATACATAGGACGATATCTCAAAAGTTATGGACAAATTCAGATGAAACTTGGTGGGCAGGTTGGGTTTGTGACGAGGACAAATTGATGAAATTTTGGTGAAGATCAGGATCTGGATGTGCATATGAGACTTTTAAAAGTAATTCTTCACTATTGAGAGATGGGGCGAAAAACGATTATCAATATCTTTTCTTTTTTATATATACAGTCATGCGCCACATTACGACATTTCGGTCAACGACGGACCGCATATACGATGGTGGTCCCATAAGATTATAATGGAGCTGAAAAATTCCTATCGCCTAGTGATGTCATAGCGCTGCCAGTCATATAAAATGAAAGTATAGCACATACAATTATGTACAGTACATAATACTTGATAATGATAATAACTACAGTGTGGCCCCGTTATAACGGGATTGTTGAGGTCCATAAAATGTCATCGCGAAAAAAAAGCGGGGTCGTGCGAAATCGGAATTCAAGAAAATCAGCGTTCGCACTGTTCCAACATTCTCACTGTTCCAAAAATATATCACACAACTGACAGGTGCTCGTTTCTTCATTTGTAAATTATAACATCAATGCAGTGATTATTTATAAAATCCAAACGCTATTGATTCACCTTTCTATAATCTATGCGAGAGAAGATTGTAAGCAGCCACTAACAACACACATGTCTGTCATGAACAGCACAAAGGTAAAACTAACGCGTGTTCCGTCGATCTTGGATGTGTGTTGCAATTGCCTACAGTATTCAGTACAGTAACATGCTGTACAGGTTTGTAGCCGAGGAGCAATAGGCTATACCATATAGCCGAGGTGTGTAGTAGGCTATACCATCTAGGTTTGTGTAAGTACACTTTATGATGTTCGCACAATGATGACACCGCTTAACGACGCATTTCTCAGAACGTATCCCTGTCATTAAGTGGCGCATGACTGTATATATAAAGTAGTAGTGTATGTTTGTTTGTTTGTTTGTCCTCTTATAACTCGAGAACAACGCATCACAGTGCAAAACTAAAGGTATATTCGGAATCAGCACGTCTCAGGAGTACTACAGCACACCTAAGATGTTAAAAAAAACCGAAAGGAATTTTTTTTTTGACTTTCTGATTTAGGATGCCCCAAAATAGGAAGAGCTCCATTGGTCCCAAGGCAGCTGCAGTGAAACGAAAACACACCAAGAGACAAAATGAGACTGAAGAGGAGTAAAATGCCTGGCTAAATGAACAGGCACAGCAGCAGCGACAAAAAGAGACTGAAGAGGAGCGATCAGCCAGGCTCAATGAGCAGGTTCATCGGCAACAACAGCGACGAACAAATGAGGCTGAGGAAGAGTGTGATGCAATACTTGAGGCAATGCGTCACCGCACTGCAGAAGCACGAGCACTGGCCCGGGCACAAGAGCACAACAATGCCAACAGGGTGGCATTCACGTATGACCCGGCTGACCCAACAACTCATGCAGACATCGGCCGAATGGACCAAGTCTGCACCCACTGCTCTGCTTACAAGTTCAAGGGAGAGACCAAGGGTGTGTGCTGCAGCGATGGCAAGGTCGTCCTTGAGCCCTCTCCTGCCCTTCCTCCCTTGCTGAAGGTCCCCTCAGCAAGCACTTCCTTGACAACATGCGGACGTATAATGGCAGTTTTGTGATGATGAGCTTTGGGCACAAGGAAGCTGAAGTCCAGGGTGGGAACCCGAGCTTCCGGATCCAAGGTCAAGTGTTCCACCGCATTGGCAGCTTGCTCCTGCCTGAAGAGGGCCAGCCAAAGTTCCTACAGGTCTACTTCCTGGACTCACACGCCAAGGAGCTGGCTTCCAGGAACCACAGCGGCCTCAAACCACACATCCTTGAGATGCTCACAAAGTGGTTTCATGAGAATAACCATCTGGTCCGTGAGCTCAAGACTGCAAGAGATGTACTTGCAGAAGGAGGCAACTCTGAAGAGCGCCAGATCATCATCAGATAGAACAAGCGACAGCAAGGGGAGCACATACGCTGCTACAACACCCAGTCTGCACCAGAAGTCGCCATCCTAATGGACAATGAGCCAACAGAACCCAGACACATTGTCCTCAGACTTCGCGATGGGGCATCAGTGAGCTGCATGCATCTTATAATGCACTCCAGTATCCCATGGTGTTCCCATATGGAACAGATGGCTACAGCATCCATCTGGTGGCCAGGACTGTTACTGGACAGGATGGACAAAAACTCGCACAGCTGCAGTACTACAGCAACCACATCATAGTGAGAGAGGGCAACCACGTACTGCAGATGCGATGACTCTTTCATCAGTTTCTGGTCGATGTCTCCTGCAAGATAGAGACAGAGCGACTGTGCTTTATCTGCCAGGAGCAAAATAACTTGCTTGCTGATAACTACGACAACCTCCATGACAGCCTCATGAGCACTGATGACGAACGCTGACGACGACAAAGAAATGTGAAATATGTCCAAATTAAATGTGATTTATAAATGTGATATATATTAAGCACCGCAATTTACCCCTTTCTTATTCCTGTTTTTTTTCCCCGGGCAACGCCGGGTACTCCAGCTCGTAGCATGATATTTCAAAAAGTTGTGGATAGATTATGACAAAACTTGGTGGGTGAGTTGGGTCTGGTCAGGTATGGGAGCATGCGCCGGAGCAGCGCATCGCTGCGTCCATTTTCTGCCAGTACTCCAGAGACCTCTGTCTTGCCATCCCCCAGGCAGATGCCTGGTCCATCCCCATCTCCTTGAGATGCTGATCAATCTGCTGCAACCATGAGGCACATGGTCAGCCCATTGGCCTCCTCCACTCATGAGGCTCCCTCACTGAGAGAATCTAGTGAGCAGGATCAGCGTCAGCAAAACGAGCACATGTCAATTCAGCCAAAGCTGACGCTCACGGACTAGGCAGGTAACAAATCTCATTTGAGTCTCTCTCAGCAACCGCTTGTTGGACACAAAGTCTGACCAGCGATAGCCAAGGATTCCCCGAAGAGATCTGGTACCAAAGGAATTAAGTCTCCGTCTCAGATCCCTGGTCAGAGTCTAAGTCTCACATCCGTAGAACAAGACTGGAAGCACCAAGGACCTGAAGACTCGGACTTTTGTCCTCCTGCACAGGTACAGACAGCGCCACACCCCATGATCCAGTGCATCCATAACTCCCCAGGCCCGACCCAGACGTATATTGACCTCTGTCTCACAACAAGCAGAGACATGAATATCACTGCCAAGGTAAGTATAAAATCAGTTTGAAGTTGAGTAACAATTTTGTCAGCTTTAAGCTTTGTTTTTCAGTCAACATGAATGCTCCTTTTTCTTTCCTTTGAATCTTAAAAGAGAAATAAAAACAAGAATCTTTTCACTGTAACGTTAAAAAAAAAACTCAACTTCTGTGTTCCGAAGACTCATGATCTCCTCTCACCCAGCCCACCTGCAGTGGCTGCAACATGTGCTATTTGCTCCCTAGCAATTGCATTGATTCAAACAGAGTGGAAATTGAAAGGTGTGTCGGCTAGTGCTGTACTCAAACTCGGCGAGTTGCCCTTCTGAACTGAGTTTGAGTCAAGCTGGGTTTGGTTGTGAACGTGGAAACAAACTTGGATATTTTTTCGTCACATGAAATGAAGTAATTGCAGTATTTTTCAAGTGTGCATGGTAGAAATGTGCGTTATTATATGAATCGGATACAGAGCTATAGAATAGTCATTTTGTTTCACTTTATGAGTTTTAAAGCAAAATGTTACCGTAATCAGGCGCAGGTCTTATGGAACGGTGATTGTGTGGTCCTCCCGTGTACTTTAATTTTTATTTTCTTGCTTCGAGAAATATTACTACCACAGTACACAGTAAACCCTCGTCGTCCGCTGGGGTTACGTTCCTCTAAACTTCCGTGAATGGCGAACAGTTTATAACATCCAAGTCAATGAGATACGTTCCAGCCTCCCAAAATAAGTCCAAAAATCATAAATAAATAACAATAAAAATAAGAGCAATTGAGTAAAATAAGATAAAATGGGTAACATTTACCATCAATAAGAAGGTTTTACTGCTTAAAGTAGTTTTGGAATGTAGCCCTGGTCAGTTCTGCTTGAACATAGCCATGGCACGGAGGTAACTGATCGATCTCCCAGGAGCGACCCACAAACCCTCACATCTATTATGTTTAACTTGTGTTGTGCTCTTGCCTTTGTGGAGATATAATATGTTGATCTAGCCCTAATTTTATCATTACATTGACAAATGTAAGGAATAGTGGACTCAATGACGTTGTAGTCTTTCGCCAACACAGTAACACGTGCACCACTCTCAAGTCCATCTAATGGTTTCACTTTTTCCACTGTCATCACTTTCTTCACTTTTTTTATTCTGCTCTTCAGCAGATGCACCACTTAATGGACATTTTGGACCCATGATTAAATAAACGGGTTACAAAGTTTTATCACAATAAAATACCGCACCTCTCCAACCACCAACCATCAGAAGACAATGATGCGGCGGTGCGGCAGATGCTGGAACACGCAGAATGTAAATTTTCAAATTGTTATATTTTCCGGCGATACGGTACAATTGTAATTTAACACGTCATGTTAAATGAAGGAAAATATTGTTATCCAAACATTGAAGTTGAAATATGAACGAGTTCAGGGTGGGCAGGGTTTATTTTGTCCGTGCTGTGAGGATGTTCCTGGAAGACGCAGAAGGCAAGTTGTTATATTTTCCGCCAATACAATACAGTTATGTTTTAACAAGCTATGTTAAATGAAGGAAAATATTGCTATTCAAGCAATGAAAGTGCTTCAAAAATAACTTATGAAAACCTAAGGAGTTTGAGGTGAGAGGAGATTATTTTTTTCCGCGGATACGCGGGAGTATCGGCGTGGACGGAGAGAAAGGGTGTGTAAAAGGTAACCGCAGATACGCGAAATTGCGGACGGTGAACACGCGGACGGCAAGGGTTGACTGTTTTTACTTTTTGTCTCGGCCACAGCTGCAAGAAGATGATGATGATGATGATGATATAATTTTGTGTGCTCCTTCCTTGTCATTCTAAAGCGTTCCTGCTTTGATAGAGTAATAAATGTTTCCATTGGAACGCTACACAAATAAACCATTTGTTCCTACTCTTCTTCAAACCCAAAAGAGTCTTTCAAAACAGGCAACCTTGTGATAAAACGAAGGAATTTTTGTTCCAAATGAATCGATTATTACGTAGCTTTCCAACCAAAGTAAATTGATTAACTTAGAACAAAAATTCGTTCCTTTAATAACAAAGTTGCCTGTTTTAAAAGCCTCTTTTTGAGTTGGCAGAAGAAGAAGAAGAAGTTTTAAAAAGAAAAATAAGTAAATAAATCAATTTTGCAAACTTTTCCGAGCCAATCTGGGACCCGGCAACTTTTTGACAAAATCACCGAATCGAGTTTTTGTACCAAGTCCCAGCACCAGTGTCGGCCCTTTGTGAGTGATGTAATCATATTACCTTGTCGATGGATTTGATAAAATTTAAACTTTTTGTGGAATTCAAACTTGAAATTGATATTTATATCTCAACAAGCAGGTTTATCATGCGAGTGTATGGATTACAGTTTTTACGGGATAAATTTAATTTGTTCACTTTCAATTGTATTCGTTACTCGTGCTGGAAAAGAAAAACAAAAAAATGTCAGTGAGCAATGGATTGTGAGTCCTCAGAGACAGCTCCCAGAGGAAGGGCAGGTGAACAGGTAACGTAACTTCAATGGAAATGACTTCCACTAGCAATGACTACACCTTTTTGGAAAGATGTGCTTTTAGCTTTATCTCAAATCACAACTATCAGAATGTCTAGTGCTCATGATGCCATCAAATCTGAGAAATGAGTTTGTCATATGTCTGAAACACACTAAACAAGTTTGGTAAAGAGATCCTTTATTTATTTATTTTTGTATATAATGTCGAGGCTCGTGAAGCAGCTAGAACACAGAACGGATTAGAATGTAACATAACACAAGGAACAGTATAGCAAGAGGATGGAAACATGCCAACAGCAGGGATCCGGGAAAAAATTGAGCGAGACTTGGAGAAATAAGGGATATGGGGAAGAGTGAGGAATAGAGCAAGACATGGGGTAAACAAGATGGACACAACCACAATGAGAACAGCACTTGGTAGACCACATACCTCCACCAGGCTGAACAGTTTACATTTTATATCCCACTGATGGGTCAGATCTGGATCCAGACCTAAAACAAAATCTAATCGGCTTATTCTTGTCACCTTCCCAACTCATCCACCAAATTTTGTCATAAATCGTCCATAACGTTTTGAAATATCGTGATTTATATCGATTTTGGCCCATCTCTCAATGATGAAGAATCGATTAAAAAAAATTATCATATCCAGATTTGGATCTTCAACAAAATCGAATCAATTTGTCCTTGTCACACACCCATCTTGTCCACAAAGTTTCGTCCAAGTACATCCATAACTTTTTGAGACGTCGTGTTCAATATCATTTTTAGCCCTATCTCTCAATGGGGAAGAATCGCTTAAAAATTGTCGGATCCATTTCCAGATCTTCACCAAAATCTAATCGATTCATCCTTGTCACAGACTCAACCTCTCCACCAAATTTCGTGCAAATGCTTCCACAACTTTTTGAGAAATACTGCTAACAAACAGACAGATAGATCGGGATAAAAAAAAGTAATCTCTGTCCACCCTAAGTGGCACAAGTAATTATCGTTTGTTGCGTTTGAGATTGTTGAGCGCAATAATAGTTTATTTTGATTGTAGCAATGTTGTTGTTTGTTGTGTAATACTCATTCCCTCGTGTGAGGACTTTTATGAACAACCTGCATCAGTGGGTTAAGAGTTGGTTGCATCTCTGATTTCTCACCAGAAATATCGATGTTCATACACTTTTACACTTAATCCATAGGGTTGGTGTGATGCAATATCTTCAAGTTGGAACTACACCATTGTCTGACTTCTCACCTCACATTATCTGCTTCAACTCAATGACCTGCCCTTCTCACCATTCTCAGCATTCTCACCACGTCCCTTCTCTACCCCCCAATTTTTGTGTGTCTCTACTTTGAAGCATCGTGTTCCCCTCTAAGGTTGTCCTTAACCAGACATCAGTTGTTCAATGGTGATTTCGTAGACAGAGGTTCATGGTCACTCGAAGTAATTCTGGTTCTGTTTGGCTTTAAAGTGCTTTACCCTAACCACTTCTACCTTCTCCGTGGTAAGTTCCCTAACCTCCGTCCATTTTTGTATGCACATTGCATGCTGAACATTGGCTTCTCGTTGCTGCGGTACACGTGCTCACTCTTAAGCTTCTGCACAGGAACTGTGCGGTAAATGAATTGCATCTCCAGTCACTGACTCGTGGGGAGGGGCTGGGGTGGATGTGTGAAGCTTCTTGCCTGCACTATGTGTGATTTCTAAGTTTCTGCCAACAACCTCTATATATTGGATCAGGATACAGTAGGTCTTCAGCAATAGGACTTTAAAGGTTGTCAACTTGATTGGATCAGCATAGCAAACAAATGAACCGAGGCAGTTTGTCTTTGCATGCGTGTATTTTATGCTTTGTTTTGTACATTCTCATGAAATTATCAGCCTCCACTTATGGATATGTGGACATTGGTGTATGAATGGATAGAACTGATATCATAACATTTTTTTTTTTGCCCTTTTCTGCCAAATGGATCATTGCTGAATAATATTAAGAAATTGATTGCTTTGATTTGGTGCATGACAAATCCCACTTTCTTTCTTCCCTCCCCCATCGAGGAAACCACGAGACTGACAACATGAACCAAATGTATGGGTTTGAGGGAGAAGTGAAGGCAAAGTACACCTCACAGATGTTTGACCTTTTCAGCGAGGTCTTCCAGTGGCTACCGCTTGCACAGTGTATCAACGGCCGCGTGCTGGTCAGGACATCGCTAAACTGAATACCATCGGGATGTGACCTTAAGCTATTTATATCCATTGAATTTGTTCTATATGGAATTGCAAGAGCTGCTGCTTAAGGGGCTGTCACACCTTGACGTTTTAGCCAGCGTATGCCGACATATGAAAAATTTGGCGAATACGCTGGCACAAGTCGAATACGTTATGAGTAAGTTTTGTATACGTTAAGAGCACGCTGAAGCACGCTGGCATACGTCGCAGTACACAGAGCTCATCGACAAATTTTGTGCATGCTCAAAATTTTTCGCCGTATGCCAGCGTATGACGCACACGTTCTGCATACGCTGGCTATAAGTTGTAGGCATGTTATGCGATCGTTGACACACGTTGACACACGCTACTTGTAAGTTACTCATAAGTCGAAATACATCGAGGTAATGTCTAGTGTACCCGAAACTTATTTCTAACCTATGAGTAACGTGCTTTGAACCTATGTGTAACGTATCTCCAATGCATATTGACGTATGTAGACATATTTGACGTCTTCCAGACGACCACAGAACTTACTGAACGTGTTTCTAACTTACAGGTACCGTATAATGGCGTATTGGCAGCGTTTAGGGGAATTGGTATATAAAAATGGGTTCCAGACTCCATGTTTTTTTTTTTGTTTTTTTTTCTTCTTCGGCATGACTGTGATGTTGACACTTCGATGTCTAGTGTGGTTATGATTTGAATCGTCGAGTGGCAGCCTTTTAATAGGCTACGCCACATGATCGTCGGCGATACTCTGCCGCGCTATGCATAAGTTAGACTATCGTTGGGCATAAGTTGTGAACGCCGACAACACACTAAGCATTCGTTGGTATAAGTTATGTATAACTTATCGAAACGTTCTGTGTACGTTACGAATACGTTATGCATACGTCCAACTCGTTAATATACGCCCAAAACTGAAAAAAACATCAATAGTTCAGCGTACGCCAGCGTTTTAGATCAATTTTGATACGCTGCCATATGCTGGCTAAATCGTCAAGGTGTGACAGGGGCTTAAGCAAGCTAAATTGTTTTCACGTCAATGCTCATTCCCAACATCAAATAATGGAGAAACAGCCATCGCGTGATATGAGGTGGTGCATGATGTCATCGGTACCTCAATTGCAGACTATGATATAAGCGAATGAATCCTAAAATCCTCTGAATTTCGAATGTTTGTGACATCAGTTTCGTAAAGATGTGTAAAACCATCGTTGCTTCTCTACTTTCTCTCTTTTTGGGCACCGATGATGTCATGACTTTGGTCTCGTGCAAAGACCCACCAAAGAGATGCGTTTATCTCAGATATCCTTGGAAGAATTTTGTTTGCATAGAAAAACTAAGTGGAATATTTTAAAGGTGGTATGTCTTAACTAGCGGGTGCTCCCATTCCCTCCGGGCAGGAGTGCCCTTCTCAACCCACTCTCGGTGTGCAATGTGCTGCACCACAAATGATCCAAATAATAAGACCGATGAGAGATCTGAACAAAAATCGAGAAATTCAAAAATAAAAAAAATTCAAGTTAAAGAGAATTTTTATTTGTTTATTTAAATATTTCATGGAAAACCTAAGGTTGGGATTCCCTGAGTATATTCAGAAAAATTGGTGTCGATCAGCCCAAGAGTCTCGGAGTAGTTACCGGACAAACAAGTAGTCAAACATACATACAGACACCGCTCTGTTTTATATATTAGATTACGAGCAAAAGTACCCGTCGCTTCGCTGATGGATTTAATCAAAAGACAACATGTTGTACTTCACAAACATTCTGCTCGATTCACCATATAATTTGCCCGAGGACATCTTCCATCTGCTTGGAAGTAAGCTAACATCACCTCCATCAGCCATCCTTGCTGTGTTATATATGCCGTGGGCAAAAATCGCTTCCGCTTCGCTGTGAAGCTCAGTGTTGGATGCTTTGGTTTGAACCTCCGCTTAAAATGAGTGAAATGAAACATTTTGAAAATGTCGAATTATTCTCACTCAGATTTCAACATCACCGTAATGCATATTATCAAGTTGTTTAAACTTTGTTTATATAAGAAGATTTGTAATACTCGGTGGTGCTATACAACACACATTTACATAGAGAGGATTGGGGTCTTCCTCCCATCCTGAACCCCCTCCCCCAGGTATGCTACGCCGACAGAAACCATACCTGAGGTACCCTTCGGTAACATGCAAAATTTGGTTCAGTAATTTTGTTTCGTTTTTGAAGCATATATAAACAAACAAATAAACAAACACAAATTGAGCTTTATACAGTCTCTTTCTATCAAGTGCAGCCTGTGGCTGCTGGTTGCATCATTGGTTGGGACACGGCTTTTGCCGCTGATGCAGTGTCCCCCTTACCAGTACACTGATACTCATTTTGCCGACCTCGGAAGGATGACAGGCTGAGTCAACCCCCTTGTGTCTTAATTCAGTGGCCAACGGGGCTTGAACTCAGTACCCTAGGATCCCAAGCTGCCACCCTAACCACTAAGCCAACACCAGGCTTCAGCTTTATACAGTAAACCCTCAAATATCGTGGGGATTAGGTCCTGGAAAATGTCACGATAGTTAAAACCGCAATTGTGGAAACCAAGAGTCAAATGGAAGAGGAGGGTTTGGTTCCTGGACTTCAAGAAAATATCGAGATAGATCAACGCCAACCAGAAATAAACATATTACAATTGAAATAAACTCTCAAATTATTTACAAAGCATGTTGCCATTAAAATAAACATGTAAATACAATAAATACAGTGTATATTAAATAAAAACACAAGACTTTTACCTTTTAAGTTTGTTACAAAACAGCGAGGTAGGTGAGGGTAAACATATTACGTACTGTTCGCACTGTACTCTGCTGCCGTAAATTGAAACCACAAGACGTAGCTCAGGATGATGCTGTTTGAGGGGGAGGATGAAGCGGGGAGCAGGGAAGACGATTGGAAAAGCAACATTAGCTTTATGACGAAGTTGCCTGTTGGCTAATGAAGGTTTGGCAACAATGGAGAAGTGTAACAGTAACACGATCCTGAACCACCTTACCTTGAATCCCAATCTCTCCTGCTTGGACAGAAAAGTGTGAGGTACGAAATCCTCTCCCAGAATAATCGCATTTCATCAGTGTTATAAACCTGCTTCAGCACCTCCATTTGTTTCATGAAGCATTAGAACGGGCATTCGGGTCCGGGTATTGGAAATTAAGAGCTTGAGAATGGGTGTTCGAATACAGAGTTGGATTTCTGTTTTTTTTTTAAGGAAATCGCCCCAAGGCATAAAGCCACTCTGGGTAAATGGCTAAGGGAAGGTTAGATAAAGATAATGATAAAGCAAAACAAAATAAAAGAAAGAGAAAAACAACAAAACACACCCAAGACACAGGAAGTGGCAAAAGTTAGTTGAAATGCAATGTAACCTTAAATATGTTCGACGTAAGAATTGACAATCCTCTTTGAGCTGGGTAGATCGTAGGATAATGGGAAGCACGTCATAGATCGTGAATTCCAAAGCGAGGCAGCATGAGGGATAAAACTATCTGTATAGCTTTTCGTTCTGCACTTTAGATCGGCTATAGTGCATGGGGGTGCAGAGATTGCATCCAAACACTCATACAGGAGGAACCAAGTTAGAGAGTCCAGCAGAACATTTGCCATGAAAATACCTGTATAACAAACTAAGAGTGGCAACTGACCTACGGTGAGAGAGCGGTTGAAGAGTTGAACCCATCTCCACACTAACCAGGTTCACTCTGCGTTTATGGAGCCTATCAAGTAAAGATAAGTGACAGGCTGGTGGATAATTAAGATTTAGGAATGAGGTTCAAATACTCAGTTGGAAAATGAGGTTGGAATATAGGGTTGGATAATGAAGGTTTGGGAATGAGGTTTGAATACTGAGTTGGAAAATGATGGTTTGGGAATGAGGTTCAAATACGGAGTTGGATCATGAAGATTTTGGATTGAGGTTTGAATATGGAGTTGGATGATGAAGGTTAGGGAATCCTCTTCTTCTTCTTGCGTTTGGCTGCTGGTAGCTATCATTTTGTTGGGGTGAGACTATGCCACTGATGCTGTGCCCCTATACAAGTACACTGGTTCTGATTTTGCTGACCTCAGAAGGATGACAGGCTGAGTCAACCCCACCTGGTGTTACTTCAGTGGCCAACGGGGCTCAAACTCAGGACCCTAAGATCCCAAGCCAGCCGCCCTAACCACTAAGCCAACACCAGGCTGGTTTGGGAATGAGGTTCCAATACTGAGTTGGAAAATTAAGGTTTGGGAAAAAGGAAGAGTACAACGGGGAGGGTCCTGCCTTCAATCATTGATTGACCCGATAATGGTGGACCGTACAGATGCTCCACTTTCACCTCGAGACAACTGATCGAATAAGTGGATTTTTTTGTTTGTTGTTTTTCCTTTTTTTTGCCCGTCATAGCCTTTCTCTGCCTTTTGGCACAACTAACTTTATGCATCGCTTTACGTTTGGGCTCATTAAAAACGTTGTGTGAGAAATACCACAAAGCTCATAATGGGAGGTAATCGTACACACACGGGACACAAACGATGACTCTCCTTAGCTCAAATACTACGATTGGTTGAAATGAAATCCTGCTATAACGAAATCGCAACACAATAGGTTGTCCGCAATTGGTTGATACTCGTGATATTAGAACCCGTGCTATTTGAGAGTTACTGTATATTAGAAAAAAGGTGGATTTTTAAAAATAAAAGCAGACAAGACATTCCAAAATAAGAAAATGATTATTGACTAACTGTTTTAGGAGAAAATATATCAAAAGTGCAGAACTGTAATGCTCAATTTGGAGAAGTGTTTGTTGAAACTCAAAAGTTGATGCCAATGAGGTTTGCCTGATTGTGTGATTATCTCACTGCACCACCACCTACATTGGGCAGGTAATGCATGGCGGCCTCTTCAGGGAAGATGGTGTTACTCTGGACAGCATCCGAAACATTAATCGGAACAGACAACCACCTGACTCTGGTGAGGTTCCAGCAGGCTACACCCACTCAAAGCAGATCTAAACCTATTTGATTTCCATATTATCGATGTTAGCTTGTGCTCAAATCAAACTGAAATGGTCATCTTTCTCCTCCCTCCAAACCCCCACCAACTAACGTTCCTCCCCTCATTAGGGCCGATGTGTGACCTTCTGTGGTCAGACCCTCAACCAGAGGTAGGGCAATCTGCTGTACAGCCAAAAGAGCAAGTTTGTCAATTGTCTTTTATTTCTATTGAAGTTATTACATTTTTGTTTTTGGTCTCCTAATGCTATCTTGGGCTTGGCAGTAGACACCACTGTACATCTAATTTAGATGAGTCATCCGGCACTTACAGGAATGCCTCTCTTGCACTGCTTTAATGGCTCGCTTTGGACAGCAGTGGAAGTGCAATGGGAAAGCATCATAGAGGAATGGTTGTAAGGACAGAATACTTGCATGTGTACAGAACGGAAGGTCCGTGAGTAAGCGTGGAGTGAGCTGTCAGTTTGGGCCGGACGTGACCCATCATTTTCTCGAGGAGAACGGCCTTGACTTGATCATCCGTAGCCACGAGGTGAAGCCTGAGGGTTATGAGGTGGCGCATGGTGGTCGCTGCATTACAGTCTTCTCTGCTCCAAACTACTGGTGAGCACTGAAAATGTGGTCTGGTGAGTTGTGAAAGGCCTTGAACCTATTGTCCTGAAAGCTTTTATTGCTAAACATCTGAGTCCTTGTTTTGCCTACCACTATCTTATGTTGTAATTTTCAGTGGAGGTACGAGAAGGGGAGGGGTTTATGTGTCTCACGGACATCAAACCACATAAATAAAGGACTGTTTGAGACGAGTACTGAATAGAGAGGAGTTGCAAAACTCTTGGCTAATTTACATTCTCAAATGCAGTGACCAAATGGGAAACAAAGGAGCTTACATCCACCTCAAGGCCCCTGAATTAAAACCGACGTTCCAACAGTTTACTGCTGTGGTGAGTATGTCGCCTTGGATTTACCATTTTATTTCAGCATGTGTCATTCAACTTAGTTTGTCTTTCGATGCAAACACAAATTTGACCGCCCAAGTTGCTCTCATCAGTATTTTCAAAGGTTGTCATACCTCTGCATATGCTCACACTAATTATTGGATGAACAAAGAACATGATAAATGTTCTTGAAAGCATTCACTGCTGCCAATAATGTTCATGTGCACACCCAGATCTCAGTACTTTGTGCCACATGTTACAAAGTCCTCTTATTCGGACGTTAAGATCTTGCGAATTGCTGACTCCTTACAAACCCAATTGGTTTACATGTGATATACCACTCCTGACACCACTATGATGCCTTTCTAGTTCGAAAAAGTGCACCATAAACCTTTTTAGGCCTAATGAGAGTTTTCTGCATTTCCTGAAAGTAAACCCTTAAATATCATGGTTTTGAATGTTGCGGTTTTGACCAATTGCAGGCAACCTCTTTGTGTATCGATTTAGTTATCGCAGGCCTGAATTTCGACCATTCACGGTTTATGAGCTGTGAGTCATCGTTTGTTCGTATCTTGCAACACTAGGCTTGTGTTGCTTTTGTCACGCACAGTTGGAAAGAAGTTAATAATGGTGCTGAAGTGTAAAACAATGGACAAAAGTGGTATTTAAATTTTTTTATTATTTGCTGATTTACACAGCTGCATAACGATTTGTAAAATAAACATCGACAGATTACAAAGGGAAACGATGTAAGAGATTAATATGGGAGGAATGGTGGGGGCTTTAGACACATTACAGAACAGGGAGAGACCACATTTAATCTGCATCAACACACCAGGAGACTTCATCGCAAAGGCAATTTTATATTTATTTTACATGGTTATTTCAATTGTGATGTGTTTATTTTTGGCTGCTTCCCACCTTCCTCTATATTTTCTCAAAGCCCAGGAACTGAACCCTCTTTTTCCTCTAGGCCCTTGGTTTTAACTATCATGGTTTGGAATATCGCAGCATTTTCTCGGAACGTAACCCCCACAATATTTAAGCATTTACTGTCTTTCGGCCTACCTTTAGGTTTCTCTTTGTTGTAGTCCATGATCTAATATTTGAACCCTTTTGTGCCGTTTCACAGGAACATCCTAATATGAGACCGATGGCTTACGCTAATGCACTAATGCAGTTGGGTATCTTGTGATGAAGCCGGTGCATACCTGAGCAGCGACAAATGACGTCGTGTTTTTTTTTTTTTTCCTCTCCTTAAAATTTACAGCCTTGTTAACGCACAAAAATGAATCCTGTAAATGAGTCTATGGCATATGCCATGCTGTTTATTTTCCTTCCTGGAATGGCGAAAGATAAAAATTCTGCACCAGCCAGGTCTGCAAGGAGCCGCACGACTCTCGTCAAAGCAGGAGTGCAGCTCTGGTCACTTCAGCCCATGTGCTATGCTCTTTGCCGTTAGGTCTACACAAAGTGTCCCTTAATTTCAGCCCCTTGTTAAGGTTTGCTGACCCCTTTGGTTTTACTGTTGATTTGAGAGACGAGGGTTGCCATTTTTGTACATAGCCAACTCACCTTGTGGTTCGTCAATCATTCAAACTTAAACAAAAAAAAGACGAAGAAGAGGAAGAGACATTTGTTCTCACCTGATACTGCAGCGCACCACCATTAGTACAGTTGATATTCTGCAAGGTTAAAAAAAAATCCAGCTTGACTGGTTAAGTTAACAACTATGTAAGTGATATGATTGTAGAAGTGTAGCAAAGAACCAACTTTGAAACTTCTCAAGCTCCATTAAAATGAATAAATTAATAAGTAAAAGTCATAAAGATGTGCTTTGAATGCTGAGGACCAGAAAAATAATTTCTGATCAGACAGTTGATGATGATGCCTCTGGCCGAACAGATGTTGCTCATTACTATTATTATTATCAGAACCTTATATTTGGAACCAAAGTTTTTAATCACTGTGTTAATTTTTTTATTATTTCACTGACACTCATTTGGTAACCAATAACTGTTTTGCTTCTTTATCGGCAGTTATGTTATTTGCTTTAAAAGAAAAAAAAAGATGATGTGTTCAGAACTTGTCTCTTCCTTTTTTTCTCTCTATTTTTTTTTTAAACGTTTTTCTCCAGTTTTTCATTCCCATTGATTGAAAAATCATGCCAAGCGAAATAGCGGGGTGATTTCAGCAGACGACTTTTGACAGCCACAAATGCATAATTTAAAGGACTTATTTGAATTGCAGTGAATTGATTGTTTTGTTTATACAAGAATTTAAATTAAATAAAGGTTTTTTTTTTTTTTTGGTTTTTTAAAATTGTATTTTATTTTATTCTATTCCATATGTTTTGCATTTTGTCGCCATAACGGTGCTACAACATGGGTCATAAATGTATCGGGCATTTTTCTTATGGTTTTCCTAAAAATCCGTTTGACATGCCGGTCATATTTGGTTTACACCAAACACATATTTACACAAAAGCCATTGCCTTTTTTCATCGTTGTACTTTTACAGCTTGTTTTTTGACGAGCCTTCAAGGTGCTACAACCCAATTTGTGTTTATGCTATGGGTAACAGTTCAAAATCTCCTTCCCCCAAATCCCCTTGGAAATACGAAGGACTGGTAGTTAGTAAAACATATCTTTATTAGCCCTTTATAATGTTCTTGATACCCTCCCCCTTTCCCCTCACCTCTCTCTCTCTCTCTCTCTCTCTCTCTCTCTCTCTCTCTCTCTCTCTCTCTCTCTCTCTCTCTCTCTCTCCCTCTCCCTCTCCCTCTCCCTCTCCCTCTCCCTCTCCCTCTCCCTCTCCCTCTCCCTCTCCCTCTCCGTCTCCGTCTCCGTCTCCGTCTCCGTCTCCGTCTCCGTCTCCGTCTCCCTCTCCGTCTCCCACTCTGTCTCTCTCTGTGAAGTCGTTGATAATCAAGGTTTATTAAAACATTTAATCATATCTCTCAACTCATTTTCTTTTCTCTTCCCCAAATTTAATATAAAAGATAAAATTAGTTGTTTGTTTTTTTTTTATTGCAGAAAGCACTTTTCTTGCAGCCACGAGGTAATTTAATAGGACTATTATTCCATGTCTGGTTGGAGCTGTTGCAAGTTGATGTCAAAGATCACACTTGATCGCATTTTTTGAAGTTTACTAATTTTTAAAGAAGCAAAGTCTGAAGTTTGTTAATCCCTGAGAAGTACTTGCAACATTCCGTACACAATCGTGACCATGTCCCAAAATTAAACACCAGAATTTATTGATTTTTATTTGCAATCAAATTCTCGAAGGGTTGGGAGTGACGACAAATGGAGAAATATTTTCATCAACAGGAGGTTTGAATTTGCTGTCCTTGCTTGATTACACTCCAAGTAATCAAGCCACATGTGCCAGGTGATGTTTTGAGATGGATGGCACACTCGTCTCTGAGCTGTCTCGTCTGGGTTTGATTCCCGAAGACCCGACTATAAACTGTCAGATTGGTGCTTCACAAGGCAGGGTGTTGTTGCATCACAGTATGTATTAAGTAATTATGTTGCATCACAGCATGTATGCATCATATGTATTAAGTAATTATGATTGTAAAAGTATGGACCTTCACAATGGAAATGAGTGATTACTATATGAGTGATTAGAATTTTTAGAATTTTTTTTTTTTTCTTAAATCATGATCTTGGATTCAAACAGCCCTTGTACAACATTCCAGTGTTGGCCATATTGTCAGTGCTGCTGATTGTCTCATTGTGTAGATACTAGTATCGGTACGAGGTTTCCACCACTGCCCAAGGTGAGATGTAGAAGGTAGTTAAAGACCGCAAAGCAGCAATCAAGCACTTCCACCAAAAATGCAATTCCTCACCAATGTTCTGCAAGATATCCAAGCATACAAAGCAAGAACATTTTGTTCCTTCAACCTCCATCCGGTGAGTATGCAATTACCTGCACACCTTTGAGTGAAATGGAAGTAGCCTGGTCCAGCTATACCTTGAGGAGTTTGTCGCGTTTCTCTTTCCTCAACCTCTTTCGCTCCGCTCTCTCCTCAACTTTAACAATATCAACGTGGGAGGTGTGGTGAATGTGTATCTTTGGATCCATGTCTGATGCTTCCTCTCCATCTGCCGACCAGAGAAATGAGATAGCACCTTGAGAAATAATTTAGTTTATGCATGCCAATGACACTCTTTGTGAAGGATGTTTTGGGATTAGTGATCATTGTTCTTGAGTAGGGGTTCAACCAACATCGTGTGCTCCTCAAACCAAAATTTCTATTTATTGTTCAAGATGTCGGAATTTGGGTTTACATCTTGTCTTTACATGTGACACAGACCTTCAGCATCAAACCAGTTTACAGGTTTACACTTTGTTTGGAGGAGACCATGAAGTGACCTCATTTTCACCCCTGTTTGATTGTGTGCACGATATCTCACAAAGTTGTGGATGGATTCAGATGAAACTTGGTGGGCAGGTTGGGTGTGTGACGAGGAAGAATTGATTTGATTTTGGTGAAGATCCGGATCCATATTCGAGAATGGCTTTTATTATCCCCCGCAGCATGGCGGAAGGGGGATAATGTTGTCACCCGGGTCGTCCGTCCATCGTCTGTCCGTCCGGCTGGCTGGGTTCAACATTTATAGCTGTGAGTGCGATAACTCGTAAACTGTTCGCCATATCGATTTGAAATTTGGGTCACACATGTACCACCGGAAAAGGAAGAACCCTGTTGATTTTGGGCATGGCCGGATCCAAGATGGCCGACTGGGGCGGTCCGGCTGGCTGGCTGGGCGTCAACATTTATAGCTTTGAGTGTGATAACTCATAAACTGTTTGCCATATCGATTTGAAATTTGGGTCACACATGTACCACCAGAAAAGGAAGAACCCTCTTGATTTTGGGTGTGGCCGGATCCAATATGGCCGATTGGGGCAGTCGTCCATCCGGCCGGCTGGCTGGGCGTCAAAATTTATAGCTGTGAGTGTGATAACTCATAAACTGTTCGCCATATCGATTTGAAATTTGGGTCACATGTACCATCTGAAAAGGAAGAACCCTATTGATTTTGGGCGTGGCCATATCCAAGATGGCCGACTGGGGCGGCCATCTTGAAAAAAATGTTTTTTTGCCATATCGATTTGAAATTTGGGTCACATGTACCACCTGAAAAGGAAGAACCCTATTGATTTTGGGTGTGGCCGGATCCAAGATGGCCGACTGGGGCGGCCATCTTTGAAAAAATGTTTTTTGTAATAAATGGAAAAACGTTTATCTGATTTCAATTATTTTTCAATGGTGGGGGATTCCCCATCTCTGATAGGTATATTTTTTTAATGTGATTCTTCACCATTGAGAGATGGGGCTAAAGGTGATGATATACTGTGTGGCATCATATTTCAAAAAATTATTGGGCCCAAAATGTTCTCCTGGATTAGGCATTTTGTGGCAGAGGTCTGTGCTCTACTGATTGTCCTCTTAGTTTATTATGTTTCACCTTTTTATGACACTTTGCCATTTCAGCAGGCAGATTGTACATTTGTATTATTTGGATTGAGTTACTAAAAAAGATTGAAGTTACCTAAAAAAATTAAGTTTACCATTACCTTAAAGGTTAAAAAACCCCAAAATCTCCTGAATTTGATAATTGTGTAAATAAATTCCCTTAAGGAGAAACTTTATTCTAAATGATTTTGTAAATGTTACTCTTTTTGGACTTGCTTGTAAAGCATTTGGTGATAACTGACAATCATTTAAAATGAGATCAAAGTGCATTTCATCGATCTCACTAGATTAAAGGTGATGTTACTATAACAACATCTATGACTGAGCAAATTGCCATGGTGACAACATTGTCTGAAGGTTAATCAAGCCTGGTGATGTGCAGGTACTGGTCGCCATTTTATAATCGACACTGAGCATTTCCTTATCCCCACGCTTTGAAAAACAAAACAAAAAACGGGGTTATTTAAATCGGCTCGCTCTGTCTGTCCACCGGTCACACTTCCTCCTAAACGGTTGTACAGAAATTCAGCAATCTGATCACCACCTGGCAAGAAGGTGTGAGAGCAGTATCATTTTTGGTCCTGGGGTGGATCCCTCTCCGCTATCCTGCCCTCCCTCTTGTAACGATGACTGTCCATACAAACTGAGTACCTGTTTACAAACTTAACTCTTGAAGCAAGACACCACAGGATCATGAACGTTCCATCTGATGGGTACGTTTCACACTCATTGGTGTGCACTTCCTGCGAAGGACCAATTTGACCTTTCATGATCGGGTCGGGAATCAAATCCAAACTGCGCAAGTAAACTATTATTAAGCTATCCTCTCAGCACCATAAATAGGTGAACCTTGGGGATGTATTTTTACCTCCGCCACCGAAGGTGAAGGAGGTTATATTTTCACCCTTTTCTGTCTTTGTTTTGTCTGTCTGTGTGCAGGATATCTCAAAAATTTGTGGACGGATTCGGACATAACTTGGTGGACATGTTGGGTGTGTGACAAGAATTGATTCGATTTTGGTGCGGATCTGGATATGAGAGTTATTTAATTTTTTAAGTGATTTTTCACCATTGAGAGATAGGGCCAAAAATGACATAGTACTGTGTAGCATGATATTTTAAAAATGTATCGGGCCCGATATGTTCTCGTGGATCAGGCATTACGTGGCGGAGGTATGCGCTCTACTGAGTGCCCTTCTAGTTTTCTAAGTTGTCGCTTGTACGTTCCGGTACATCGCCACCCCACTCCCTTTCGTCCCACACACGTAATAACAAAGATGGCCCACTGTTCCTCAAACACAATTTGTTGAATGATGTATTATTTTCATCTTTTTTTTTTTGGCTAAGTAGTCGAGGCTCGTGGAATTGTTTTACACATGGACGTGGAGACGGATTGACGAAAACATCCCACGTTGAAAGTGGAACTTTATAAAATGGTCGCATCTTGTGTTCACAAAGTAGTATATGGACAATCACCCTTTAGGTTACGCACTGCCTCTTCACATCCATCGTTCATCACCAGTTGGACGGTCATCTCGCTCCGATCAATGTAACGCTCCATCGTCTGGGGGTGGGAAAGGATTTGGTCAGTCACCGGTCGTAGACCACGTGGCATTTTAACAAATACCACACGATATAATAGAAGAACAATGCCAGGGGTACATTAGTGAGCTGTGTATGACATCATTTTATCGACGATCCCCAATCCAAGCGCCATGATAGGGTAATAAACAGTCCTTACGCTTTGTAGTAAACTGCAACACTGCTACGACTACTTTAATTGCCCCAATTATTCCCACCTTGTGTGGTCGACCGGGGAACATTTTTGGCCAAGTCTTTCACGAACCTGCTGGCGAGGCCTGCCGTTCGACTGAAGGCGGCATTCATTTGTAATGTTTCGAAGGACAGCGTGGGATGTTTAACGGCTACAAAAAAATGGCCACGGACGGAAACAATGCCTGCTGGTCGATGCCTGCTTAACGTCCATTCGATGGACGGTTCACACAAACAACGATGCCTCCCCCTGCCTGGGAAACACCAGGGTAGCAGTTTACAGTTGGGTGGAGATTCCAACCAAAACTACAAAGGTCATTAATCAGCGATTGTGGAACAATCAACAATGAGACGTCCATTACTCCTCATTCATAAGGTGCTAGCTTATTCCCTTTAAAATATGGACCCGTCATGCTGACGTGGCACATAACCCGTGACGTCATGTTTGTTTTCACTCGAGCAACAACAAACAGGAGGTCAAGAGAAATCGGTAAATTCGAAATGTCAAAAGTGCTTACGTATTAAATTGGGAAGTGCTTATTGCGGAGATTTCACTTTCTCAAGGAACTTCGTGAGTAAAATTATTTCATTGATATCGAAAGGAATGAAACTTGTTTTTCAAACTCACCAAGTTTCAATCGAGAGGTGAGCAGCGGCGTTCTCTGGCTCGATGTCTGCCGACGCGCATACCCACGATCCTTGGCTAATGTTTCACT
Organism: Eptatretus burgeri; assembly: GCF_056783735.1. Taxonomy (NCBI): domain Eukaryota; kingdom Metazoa; phylum Chordata; class Myxini; order Myxiniformes; family Myxinidae; genus Eptatretus; species Eptatretus burgeri. The sequence goes on from NC_140973.1 coordinate 20,836,937, forward strand.
CAAACCGCTACAAAGTTCATCATTTGTCCTCAACTTTCTCAAACTCCTGGACAGTTTCAAATCCCACGGTTCAAACTCGAGCCCTGTCTGTCTCTCGACTGGTTCATCCGATTCATCAATATTTTATTCTTCTCGATATTGATAAAAGATCACAAAGTAATTATTTAATCGAAAAATGGGGTTAATAAATTCATTGGAATAATGTAGATTTAGTGCGAGTTAGGCTTTTGGGAGAGGAGAGGGTATGTTGGATGATGGGATAAGTTTATTGGCTGACCACAATCAAATGGTATATGTGCCAGGTAGGTAAGTAGGTAGGAAAAGGCTGATCACTCCTACCTGAACCAAAGTCGCACCGAAGCACAGAACTTGAAGGGAGGGAAAAATGGCCACGGACGGAAGCAATGATAAAGCAACACAGGTATTATGGGTAAAGGTGTTGAGGCATTAATTCTGATTATCAGCCATGTGGGGGCAGGATAGGATAACCCTTGAATGAACAATCTATGATTAACTAATACAGGATACTCACACACATTCTGACTATTACGATTGTAAGCCATTTGGGGGTGGTATGAGATAACCTATAAATCGATAATAAACCCTCCACCAGGCAGAACAGATAACGGTTTGTATACCACCCCCACCCCCCCCCCCCCCCATGGATTGAATCGGCTTGTTCTCATCGAACCAACTTACTCATCCACATATTTTTGTCACAACTCGTCCACAACTTTGTGAAACATCGCGATATATTTTTGGCTCCATCTCTCAATGGTGATGAATCACTAATATATATATATATGTATCTATAATTCCAGCAATCTCTGTGTGTGTGTCTGTGTGTGTGTGTGGTGTGTGTGTGTGGTGTGTGTGTGTGTGTGTGTGTGTGTGTGTGTGTGTGTGTCTGTGTGTGTGTGTGTGTGTGTGTGTGTGTGTGTGTGTGTGTGTGTGTGTGTGTGTGTGTGTGTGTGTGACTGCTGTTTCTCGACAACCACTGGTCCGATCTAATTGAAACTTGCCAGGTATATTGCTGGGGACCCGAGGATGTGCCTTTTCAAGGTTTGATATTAATCGGACAAGTGCTTCCCAAGTTATGGCCATTTATTTACCAACCAATGAGAAGACACGTTGTTGCATGGGCGTGGTCAATGGGGAAGGGAACCTCAGCCGCGTTCCCCATTACAGGTTACAACGTACGGACTTCCGGATAATGATGACTTCGTGTATTTTAATAATTTCTTGATTTTTTATGCGCATTTATAGATAAACACAATGCCCCAAGTTATGATCGTTTTCATATGAGACGGTGCATAAATTTCGGTCACATCAGAGTGAGCTGGTATGCTCCGAACCAGGAAGTAAAAAAAAATTCTCTTTGCACGAACGTTTTTTTTTTTTTTTCCTCTTCTCTTCTCTGTGTTTTTCCTTGCAACGACATTGCGAAAAGGCAAAATACGTTGGCGCTTATTGAATAATTGGCCATTAAAACTAATAATTTATCAAAACGTTGGCAGATCCAGCAGCCTCCGCATTCTTGTCCTGGACGAGGAAACAAAGAAGAAGCTCCGTTTCCTCAGCAATGTTTATGAAGAGGTGCTAACGAGATAAAGGTGTGAAAAATTTATATGGAGACATTTTTTATTATTATTTATTTATTGAAGAAAAATTGTGCCGAAAATAATTTATCAAAAAAGGTGCACAACTTTTTTTGTTTCCAATTGTAAAAACGCTGTGGCCTTTGGAAGTATTAAGGATTTCAGCTCCACTCAACATGCTTGCCAACGAAATACATCTCAATTTGGTGGTAAAAACGATTCACAACGACGGGTTTCCTTACTCATTGCTCTGCAGTCTGCATTCAACCCCTTCATTTGTCATCTCATTGACCTAATTTCATCTTTCTATAATTCCAGCTGTGTGTGTGTGTGTGTGTGTGTGTGTGTGTGTGTGTGTGTGTGTGTGTGTGTGTGTGTGTGTGTGTGTGTGTGTGTGTGTGTGTGTGTGTGTGTGTCGTCTCTCTGTAATTCCAGCAATGTGTGTGTGTGTGTGTGTGTGTGTGTGTGTGTGTGTGTGTGTGTGTGTGTGTGTGTGTGTGTGTGTGTGTGTGTGTGTGTGTGTGTGTGTGTGTGTGTGTGTGTGTGTCGTTTACAAGAGCGAAGGAACGGCCTGTGTGGTTGTTGTTTCTGGCACGAGGTTTGAAAGTTTTTGTTTTTGTTTGCTCGTACGGCCACGCACGTATGGGCACGCACCTACGGGCATGCACTCGTGTATATATATATATATATATATATATATATATAATTCCAGCAGTGTGTGTGTGTCTGTGTCTGTGTCTGTGTCTGTGTCTGTGTCTGTGTGTGTGTGTGTGTGTGTGTGTGTGTGTGTGTGTGTGTGTGTGTGTGTGTGTGTGTGTGTGTGTGTGTGTGTGTGTGTGTGTGTGTGTGAGAGACCGCTGTTTCTCGACAATTACTGGTCCGATCTAATTGAAACTTGCCAGGTATATTGCTGGGGACCTGAGTATGTGCCTTTTCAAGGTTTGATATTAATCGGACAAGTGCTTCCCAAGTTATGACCATTTATTTACCAAACCAATCACAGGACACGTTGCTGCGGAAGCGTGGCCGATGGGGAAGAGAACCTCAGCCACGTTCCCCATTACGGGTTACAAGGTATGGACTTCTGGATAGTGATGACTTCGTGTATTCTAATAATTTCTCGATTTCTTATGCGCATTTATAGATAAACACAATGCCCCAATCCAGTCATCGTTTACGAGAGCGAAGGAACTAAATGTCCTGTGTGGTTGTTTGAAAGTTTTTTTGTTTGTTTTTTGGGGGGGGGGGGGGGTTTTTGCATGTACGTTTTTTTTTCTTCTTTTTTTCTCTTCTCTTCTCTTCTCTTTGTGTTTTTCCTTGCGTTGACATTGCGAAAAGGCAAAATACGTTGGCGCTAATTGAACAATTGGCCATTAAAACTAAATTGCGAATAATCGTAACTGCGATACTGGCTTGGGAGTGAACTGCTGAAGAAACTGCTCAAGCCTGCTTTGGTTGATATCCAAGGCTGAAGAACTGTTGTGCAGGGTACAAGTGAAACTGTCTATCTCCTTGAATACATGATCTACATCAGGTCAGGCAAGACTCCCAGTTCAAGGAAGGTATCAACATATTCTGGATGCTTCTATAGCGTCTTCAAGGGCAAAAGCTTTCCTTTGTGAAGAAATGCACTTGTCGTGTCGCACATGGAAAATGCATGAAGTGCTGGCAGTGCTGAACACATCTCCTCTACAAGATCAACAATAACATGCTGGACATCTGAAAGATGTCTCTTGTTCCCAACTCCTGTATCAAACAGCACACTTTGTTTCCCCACATTCAAAGCGAAAAGTGGGGTTAAGCAACTGGTTTATTCCGTCCGTCTGTCTGAACAGTTTATGATTGTCAGTTTATGATCGAGGAACAATATATTTAAATCGATTGTTGTATTGTGAACACGAATCAGAACATGAATCGGAAGACAAGTTTCTCGTTTCACCGTACTTTGCCTCTGAATTTGTCCCGATCGCACAAGCACAGAGAGGAGTGAGATACTATTTTCCCTCTGTCATCCTCCTGAGGTTGGCAAAATGAGTACCAGTGTACTGGTAAAGGAGCACAGCATCAGTGGCACAGCTGTGCTCCAATAAATGATCGGAGTGGGGACCCGTCCAGGATTGTGCCAAATAGCCAAGGAAAAACTCATTTGGCAGTTCCAATGCTCTGTTCAAGAGTACGGTCCACTGGACTGGGCTTGCCTGGCAGTCAAACAAAATTTAACATCATTCCAAACAGGAAACTGTTTTTAAGGATGTTATAAAGGACATAAACAACAGGCACGGATAACTAATGGAACGTGGTGTAATCGACGCTGGATAAAGGTCAGGTCAGGTATGGGAGCATGTGCCAGAACAGCACGTCGTGGGTAAAGCGACGTGCAGCGACGTGGGTAAAATGGCGGTAAAACCCAGAATTGATATATCTATATGCCTTTGAACCTCTTTAAACCATTATTTAAATTGAATTGTATGCACTGCAGAATACATATCACCTTCATAATACTTCCAAGAATTATGTTATATATCGACTAGATAGCATAAGAAGGCGTGGCATGTGAGAGGGTATATTTTTGGGGTGAAGAAGTGGCCGCTGATATGGCAATGTACGATGCTGATTGACATTGTATTCTATGGTGATTAATATAGTCCTCATCTCCTAAACTGTGACTCAACATCATCTTATTACAGCATATAAGGGTGAGTTATAAGCCTGCTTCAGTCGCACTAAAGTTTGAGATGTTTTTTAAACGATGTGTAAAATCATTATTTTATTAATATTGAAGTATCGACCTGAACATTGCATGTGGTATCGTGTTCCATGAACTCTCTAGTGTTACTTTCTATGCAAAGCACATAAGTATCTGATGGTGATAATAGACTGTAGGGAATGTGAGCAAATGTGAACATGGTGCATGATCATTTGGGTGTCTGCTTCCTCTAGTGTGCAGTAGAGTTCTTCTACTTCAGCTGCCTGAGTGGCACTGCCATCTGAGCTTGTCAGATAGATGCACACATTGCTGCAGAAAAACTAAATTCTTCTGCTGGAAATCTTCTGAGCATATTTGTCCTTCTGCTTCAAGCAGTAGTTTTATCCCCTGTTCCTCGTTGAACACATTTTCAGCCAACTCTCCAAATGTGTTTGGTAAAGCCATCTTGGCTTGCAGGAGATCATTCCCGTCAATTACACAATACGTGCTTCCTTGATTGCCATTCCAAAGTGTACATGAGCTTTGATTTATCTGTCTTCACTGGGGATCCATCAGCAGTGGCATGCGACCAAGGAACAGAACCAAGTGGTTTGGTGAGAGCCTTTTACAAGCTGATATTATGCGTGAGTGCCAGCAAAATGAGCCGGCCAAACAACTTTCGTTCTGCCTTCATTTGCTTTGATTTATTGTCAGAGCCTGTGATTTTAACTGTTTTTGCTGCTGATGCAAACATTTTGAACTTGAGTTTTTTTTTTCTTTTTTGAAGGATCATGAGTAGAGGATTAATGGGGCTTCTGAGGCATCCATGCAAATGAATGGGGAAAACGGGGTAAACTCTATGAATTAAACCCTGAAAACCTCAAAACAGGAGATGGATTCCTCTCCCCCCCCCCCCCCCATAGAAATGTATACGCCAACCTTTCTGACTCGAGGCAAATTCGGTTAAAACAGAATGATTTTCTCCCATACAAGCTCATGTTAAATTGTCTCAAGACCTAAAAAAAATAAAAAAAACCATAGAAATGTATTGGGAAACCTTTCTGACTCGAGGTCAATCAGGACAAAACAGGAGAATGATTTTTTTTTTTCCCCATTCAGCTCATGTTAAATTGTCTCAGGGTCCAAAAAACCCAACCCCCCCCCCCCCACCCCCACTTCCTCTAACTCTCGGCCCATCAGGTCAAAAGAAGAGATCGATCTCTGCCCCATTACTTACTGATTTCATTTCATATTTTCACTCCATTCAAAGAGTGATCCAATCAATATTTGTCCATGTTCTATTCGAGGTAAGAAATTAATTTTCCGATTACATTCATCACCATCGAGTATATTCACAAATATTATTTTAGAACTTAGTTCTTGGTTTATATGTCTTTGTTGAGCAGAAATAAAATGATAAACTTCTCTCGATGTTCTTGTTTGACCACTTCCTGATCCACATATCATTTTGAGATTGTTGTAAATTGTTTTTCCATTGTTCAATTGATAACCATCAAAGTTTTCAGTCCATTCAAGGATTTTTTTTTCCTTTGCATCCTCCAAATTATTTGTAATTAAATTTATCCGCTTATTTGTTTTATTTACTTTTACCCCAGTTATTTCTTCAATAAGACTTATTTGATATTTCTCACATTCGTTATGTTTCCCATTTAAATACCAAGGCTGATTACATCTCCACTCTTTGGTTTGGTTATTGCTTGGTTCTATCATTTATAAATCAGTAAAAAGACACCCCTTAACACTTGTACTTATAACCATAAGGGATACTCTTGATTCCATTCTCTAAAATATATCTTTTATCATCAAAAGCTCCTAATGCTTTCTTATTTATCTCTTCTGTATATTGTTGCGAATGCGCGCCCGCCGGCGTGCGAACGGCCACGTGACTCGAATCGCGGCACGTCGCCCACCAGACGGACAATTCTGTCGTGACCCTCTCGGACTAACGCCGGGAGCTAGTCACGGGTGGGCCTTTCGGCCTCACCACGATCGTGCCAATCGGCCCCCCCGCGTGGGATAGGGTTGTTCGCCAAACTCGACCTACCTAAGTACCCACGCGGAGGGTAGACTGGGCGATCGCACCTCGCCGCAGGTCGACTCCGGACACGGGCCGCTTAAGCGATCCGTTCCGTACTATCGGGATAACCGAGCGGTGTTATCGTCGGCCTCGACGGTTCCGATTAATTATCGGGAGTATTAAGCCCACTACCAACCCTTTACGTGAAGCAAGATGGAGATTCAATTAAAGAAAAGACGAAGCGAAACGGGAAAACAGTTCAACATGATACACATTTATTCCGCGGCACACGGAAAGCACACATATACAATTAAACAGAATGCACATAAAGCAATTGCAACAAAAGAAACACAACAATGCAGATCTACAACCGACTACGCGTGCACACGGCAACACTTACACAGTTTTACTTTACAGACGGCGCCAACAACACATTTACTCAAAAGCAAAAGGAAAGGGCCACCCTCAAAGACAAGGGGGCAGACGGGGCATGTGGGCCAATATTTGCGCGGGACCTGAAAGAGCGGTCAGGTCCGCGAGACCGGGTGGATCCTACCCGTGTCTTTGTGATGAGCCGCAAATGTGGCGGAGCGGCGGTGCCCCGACTTCGTGCTCCTTCGCGGGTTTCGTTGGCACTGCTTGGAGTGGGGTGGGAACGGGGCCCCCTTTTCGCACTATCTCAGCGCGGGGGAAAAAGGGGGGGGAATTGTTGATGCTCTGGGGAAAGAGTATCGCTGGCTTGCTTGGGTCCCGTGACAAGCGATTCCACCGCGACCTCGTCGCCGACCGCTGTCTTCCTTGCCTCGGACCCGAGCTACTCGGACTCTTCCCCAATTCTCCTCAGCCGACTGCAGCAAACCACCTGTACGCCCTCGCCTCCCGACTCCACTCCGCGCTCCAACCCGACTCTGCCCCAAGGCTCTCTTCGCCCTTCCAAGGCCGACTCCCCGCTCCTCCAAGGCCGACTCCGCTCAGGCCGACCCTGCCCAAACCGACTCGACCAAGATTCGCCTTGTGCTCGGCGCTTTATAGGCCAGCAGGAGAACCCATATGCAAATTTCCGGATCAGGACGAGCTCGGGGGTGGAGCCACGCTCGCCCATTGGACGGAGGAAAAGGGGGCGTGAATCTCCCCTGATCCTAGAATTTACATATCTCGATTCCACACCGACGCACCTGGAGGCGGGGCCAAACCGCCCCGCGCTTGCTGATTGGACGGATCAGAAGTGGGCGTGTAGCATTCCTGATCCAAATTCTCCTCGGAAAGGCCGCATTTTGCACTCGCGGCTCGGCGCGCGTCCTGTACGAGCCCAGGACAGCCTGACGCTCGGTGCTCACAAGTGATGCGGGAATGGCGGTAGAAGGAGGAGAGGTGAAGGTGGTGGAGGGTTTATGGTGGTGGTTTATGGCCATGGCGACGTTTGGAATGGCGGTGATGCGATGTTTGCGGGAGCGAGTTTTGAAGGTAAAGATCGTGGCTGTTGGCGTTGTTGTTGTTGTGAAGCGGCGTTGTGGTTGGTGGTTGTTGTGTGATGGCGGTTGAGACGTGGTTGATTCAAAATAAAGATAGAACAGAAAAACGGCTATCTCAAAGGGTCGCAGCCCGAATGAATCACATTTATTCCCTCTAAACAACGGGTTTGGGGCTAACTACACATGTACTTACAGAGATACCTCACCTACGGGACCTGAATGGTGGTTTGCGAATTTCCTCAACCGCAACAATATAATTGATGTTTATAACTTCTTATTGTATTCATTTTTCTGTACTCTTCCTTCTTTAAGGTTAAACAGTTGTAATAATGTTCAAAGTTTATTGTTTCCTTGATTATATTTTTCTTTATTCCCTTTAGCTTCTTATCACATCTTTCAATGTTATTATTATCAATGTACGTAAAAGCATAAGACTTTGATCTCAAACCCACAAATTCACTCATGACCTTTCCACCAAACTCATCCTTAAACTTACCAATAACCTTTTTATTCTTTAATGAAAACAACATACTATCAGACTTATAATTACTTGTATCATACATATCAATATTACACTGGTCTGTGTCATTTCAGAGGTCTAGGTTTTCTCAACTGTTCTTTTATGCTTTTTGCATGCTGAATTTAGAAATGTATCTCATTTTGCTCAATCAGGTGAAGTTGTTTTTAAGGAAAAATTTTTTTTTTTAAAAATCAACATTTTTGTGCTTTTAATTAGCATTTTTTTTTTTTTTAAATCAGACTTACATTGACAGAAAATGTACAAACTACATATAAAATGACACAAATACCGTTAATGTGAAATTCAACATTAAAGAGACGAAGGAAAACAGCGACTGCTGGAGCGACTGAAGTTGGGTGTTGCCAGAAACAACGATGTATCTATATTTTTCTGAAATTGAAATGAAAGTAATTGAGAAGGCACTTTCTTCCACATTAAGTGTACTTGTGTGTCATTATATTGTTGCGAATTCACGCCCGCCGGCGTGCGAGCGGCCACGTAACTCGAATCGCGGAACGTCGCCCACCGGACGGTCAATTCCGTCGTGACCCTCTCGGACTAACGCCGGGAACTAGTCACGGGTGGGCCTTTCGGCCTCACCACGATCGTGCCAATCGGCCCCCCGCGTGGGATAGGGTTGTTCGCCAAATTCGACCTACCTAAGTACCCACACGGAGGGTAGACCAGGCGATCGCACCTCGCCGCAGGTCGACTTCGGACACGGGCCACTTTAAGCGACCCGTTCCGTACTATCGGGATAACCGAGCGGTGTTATCGTCAACCTCGACAGTTCCGATTAATTATCGGGCATATTTAGCCCACTACCAACCCTTTACGTGAAGTAAGATGGAGATTCAATTAAAGAAAAGACGAAGTGAAACGGGAAAAACAGTTCAACATGAGGCACATTTATTCCGCGGCACACGGATAGCACACATATACAATTACAACAATTATGCACCAAAAGCAATTGCAACAAAAGAAACAATGCAGCTCTACTACCGACTACGCGAGCACACGGCAACACTTACACAGTTTTACTTTACAGACGGCGCCGACAACACATATACTCAAAAGCAAAAGAAAAGGGCCACCCTCAAATACAAGGGGGCAGACGGGGCCTGGGGCGCGAGACCGCGTGGAGCCTACCTGTCTTGTGATGAGCCGCAAATGCCGCGGCGGTGCCCCGACTCCGCGCTCCTCCGCGAGTTTCGTTGGCACTGATTGGAATGGGGTGGGAATGGGGCCCCCTTTTCACACTATCTCAGCGGGGGGGGGAGGGGGAATTGTTGATACTCTGGGGAAAGAGGACAGCCGGCTTGCTTTGGTCCCGCGACGAGCGACTCCACTGCGACCTCGACCGCGCTCCCGGCTTCCCCTCTCTGCAGCTCCCCGACAGGCTCCGAACCCCGACAGACTCCGACTCTCCTCCAGACCCGTCTTGGTTGCTGCTGCCACACTCCGCCGCCGCCACACCTCTCCAACTCGCCCGAGCCCAAAACTGCGACTGCCTCCAACTGCTTCAGACCCAAAACAAAACTGACTGAATTCGCCCCGCGCTCGGCGCTTTATAGTACGGCAGGAGAACCCATATGCAAATTTCCGGATCAGGATGAGCTCGGGGGCGGAGCCACGCTCGCCCATTGGACGGAGGAAAAGTGGGCGTGAACCTCCCCTGATCCTCGAATTTGCATATATCGATTCTACTCCGACGCGCCTGGAGGCAGGGCCAAATCGCCCCGCGCTTAATGATTGGACGGATCGGAAGTGGGCGTGTATCATTCCTGATCCGACTTCCCCTCGGAAAGGCCGCTCTTTGTACCCGCGGCTCAGCGCGCGCCCTGCATGACAGCCTGACGCTCGGCGTTCACAAGTGGTGCGGGAATGGCTGCAGAAGGAGAAGTGGTGGAGGGTCTAAAGTGGCGGTCCCTGGCCACGGTGATCTTGGAATGGCGGTGATGCGATGGTTGCGAGAGCGAGTTGTGAAGGTAAAGGTCGTGGCTGTTGGCGTTGTTGTTGTTGTGAAGCGGCGTTGCGGTTGGTGGTTGTTGTGTGATGACGGTTGAGACGTGGTTGGCTCAAAATAAAGATAGAACAGAAAAACGGCTATCTCAAAGGGTCGCAGCCCGAATGAATCATATTTATTCCCTCTAAACAATGGGTTTGGGGCTAACTACACATGTACTTACAAAGATATCTCACCTACGGGACCTTAATGGTGGTTTGCGAATTTCCTCAACCACAACACTACCCCCTCCTCTTTTTACAGACTCGTCCCGAGTCGTCAAATTTTCATGTGCCATCATGTGTAGTTCTCCCCTAGTACGTTTTACCTACGGATTCCTGAGTGCGACATTCATGGTATTCGTGTCCCCAAAATAAATAACCCGAGGGCTGAGTAACTAACTAAACAAACCCACTCACACGGACGACTTAAATAAAATTGCCGGCGCTAAGACAGACATGCCGGGGGCGCACTCATATTTACAGTACATCTTAACCTTAACTTACAAATTTTACACTAAAGCATGGCCCAGGATCAATGGACTCTGCAAAAAGAAAGCAGTCAGCAGGGAGCCAGGCTGCTCGCATGCAGTCTCTGGCTCAAACAATGCAGGTGACAGGGAACGTGGCCGGCTGCTCACACGCAGTCCAAGGCCTTCCCTTTTGAAAATGAACCCAGCGAACCACAACGGTGCATGGGCTGCACAAACGCATTCTCCGTGCCAGCTCAAGTGGCACACGCAATGAACACAACGGCTGGATGGATGGACGCAAACACGGTGCACGGGCCGCCACTGCAGGCCCGTGTTGTAGCTGCCAACAGGGCAGTTCTTGCAGCTTGCAAACTGTTGCTTTCTGATCCTGGCACACATGGCAATGAACAGGGGGGGGGGGGGGGCAAAGCAAAAATTGAACGGGGCTGGTGAACAGGGGCAGTGGGCATGGCATGGCAAAGGCAGCAGGCAAACACAGCCTGCAGAACCAGGCCGCTGCAGGCAAGCACAGCCGGCAAACGAACTGGCCGGCACAGGCCTTGAAGCACAGCAGCTGCAGACGATCCAGCCGGCACAGGCCTTGCAGGAACACAGCCAGCAGATGAAGTGGCCGGCACAGGCCTTGAAGCAAAACTCAGCCGGCAGATGAAGTTGGCCGGCCTTTGCCTTGCAGTGCAGGTTGGTGGAGGGAGTGCGGTGGTGCTGGCCACTTGGAAGGCGGGCTCGGACCTACCCTACGGTCTCCCTCCCAACCTATCGCCTTTGTCTGTCACTGTCCATACCCACTCCCTTAATTTGGAAACAACCCAATTTAGCCCCAACTTATTTTTTTGTTGTTTTTATTTTTACTTCCCCCCTATAAATCGTCCCCTACCCCCCTTTATCGTCCTTGTTCAGCTAACCTATCCTGTCACCTAGCCTACTCCCAACCCCTACGTTCCCTTCCCGGAGGGGAATAAGGGAGAGCTAGCGTCCTGTGTCGAGGCCCAACGAAGCCTCAGAATGGCCTCCCCAGACTTCAGCGATCGATAACACAAAGTGGATCCAGCGGCCCACAACGAGAGCGAGGGGATGGATGGTGCGGAGGGGTACATCTCCTAATCTACCCTAACCATTTAACTGTTAAACTACCCCGGGGCTTTCAACAAGCGCCTCTCGCTTAAACTATTGGTTCTAACAACCCAGATTCCCGTCGCCTGTGTTGGTGTCCTCACAATTTCGGGCCTCGCCCCCCAATTTTCTTTCCGTGCCCTCACACGGTCTCATGGCTGGGACGCGTGGCTCCCTTTGGCAGGCACGACCCTCTGCCAATTCCCCTATGATGGCACCCCCGGGCACTACACTGCCTCCGAGCCTACCAGCTCCCTAAACACCGGGGAGTGCCCCCCATGGCACCTACCCTGAAACGCACACGTGGCAGGCTGGCTTCCCGGGCCCCTTTCCAAGGGTCACCCGTGCCCACAACACTGCCCACGTGGCTAATGGCGCCCCGGGCCCCCGCACCAAGCAGACGCACCCGTGTCCACTACGCTATCCCGGCCCCCCATGGGCCCTTGGCCTACCACGGCCGACTAGCCTGGTGCCCGGGGTACCCACTCAGCGATACTCACCTTTCGCAGCCACACTCCCAGCCCGTCAACAGGGCTCCTGCACCCCTCCAAATGGGTTTCGAGCCTACATTCACACCAACAACAAAACGACCTCCATTTTTGTTAATTTGACTAACCCAGCTAACTCACTTTATACTGACCCCGGGGGTCCCTTGGGCGGGAGTCACTCCTCCCCCCAATCACTCATCGCACCATGCATTCCACATTCGCTCCATTCACACAGACCCGCTGGCCTCACTCACTCACCAAGCACACGTTCCACCTCAACTCACCAACTCTTCAACACACACACTGCTGAACTCTGCCATCCTTCTATCTACTTCCCCTAACTACCTCGTGCTCCCACGTCGTCCCTTACACTACAGCACGTTCCTTTTAACACTACGTCGCTAAACTACGTCCCCATCTACACATTCACTGTCTGTCACTGTTCTCAAATCCTTATTTCCCATTTCCCACCTAAATCTCAACTAACAATCCCTCTAACTAATCCATTCCACGGGCCCCATGAGGACTTACCCCTGCCCCATGGAGCCGGTCTAGCTAAGCTAACCCTTCCCCCTAACTAGTGCCATCCTGTGCCCAAGTAAGGGGGTCTTCCACCCCTTGCCCGGGAAATCCTGTTCACCCGAAAGTGAGGCTTGTTTTTTTTGTTTGTTTTTTTTCCCCCCATGCGCAGCACCAGCGCGGCAACTCACAGTTCACACACTTTGCACCTGCCCCTGACGTCATGCAGCTGCACGTGTACCTCATCCCTCTTGGACGGTACCATCCGGCAGGGATTCACGCTCCTGCCGGATTCCAACCACACACGCAGCCATGACGTCACCCGGCGCATAAAAAAAACCACAAGCCCCACGTCTCGAGGGGTTCCCCACGCGAACACATGTGCCTTGCCCGTTGGAGCTGAACACACGACCGCGTGGAGAATCCGTCCGGTCCAAATCCGAAATCCTGCCTCAACTTTGTCCGTCGCGGGATCGGCAACATTCACCGCGCTCCTTTCTGGACCGGGCTTCACTCCCGCAAACGAGCACGTGGGGGCCTCGTGTGTTGCACAGCACGGACCGCGCGCTCGCTGCTGGTTGAACCCGGCGCGGTCCCCGAAACAGCTACAGCCGCTACCCGGCTTTTGTCCCTCTGTCGCAGTCGTCGTCTCCATTCGACCCACGCACACCTGCATGTTACGACGCTCACACACCACTCCATCACACTCACCCCGGGAGACGCGGCTGCATGTTCACACATGCGGACCGACATCTCCCTCACATACCGCTCTCTCGCACACACGGTCTCCCTTGCACTCGGCCGTTTACTCACGCATGCCACCTCCCTCGCACACGTGGCTCCACTCACTCGCGGCCTTCCACTCACTCGTGCCATTTCCCTCACACAAACCACACCACTCACACACGCGGGGGCACTCACCCGCGGTGCCTCACTCATACTGGCCGTTTCACTCACACACACTGCGGCACTCACACGCGGTGCCTCATCCACACACGGCATGCTGGGAAGCACGCCCTTCGGCACACTTGCCACCACACCACTCACACACGGGGTCGCTTCCACACACGCGGACGCACTCACACCTTGCACCACACACACCGGGACAACCACACTGGGGATTTGTGTCCCCACAAGGGTCTCCGGGGCCTCTATACCCCCCAAGCTGTCCGTGCACCTGTCCACAGCACCCGTCCCCTCAACCTCGCAAAGCACGACCAAACCCACCTGGTCGTGACTCGCCTCAAGGGGGCATACTCCCTCCCCTCGTTCCTGGAGGAGGCCATCCAGCTGCTCGCACCGGGTCTCTACCCAGTCCGCCAGCTCACCCCCATTGTCCTCCACTACCTCCGTGTGTGTGTGCGCGTCTCTAACCCCGTCCAATTCATCCTCTATCTCCCGTGTCTATTATTTCCGTCTCTTCCGTTATCTCCCTTGTCTCAACTATTATTTCCGTCTCTTCCCTTGTTATCTCCCTCGTGCACGTCTCCGTCACCCCAATTAGTTTTTCCCTCTCGGTCACCGTCACTGTTGCTTTCTCCGTCACCTTCACACTTCTCGCCCAACACGTCCCCCGAATTACTTTGTCACCCGCCTCCACCGCGGGCCTGACAGCCGTTGCACACCCTCCCAGCTCGTTCGCTCCCACACGTGGAGTCGCCATTTTAAGCTCCCTGGTCACTGCCTTCATGCCCGCCTGCAGGCTTCGGCCCATGTTTTGCGTCTCACCCCGCAGTTCTTTCATTTCTTCCTTCATTTTGAGTGCGTTTGTTTCCATATTCGTTTTTATTTCGTTTGTGTTTGTATCAATTTTCGTTTTCACTTCGTTCATTTGCTTGTTCACGCCTTTTATTTCGTTTGTGTTTGTATCCATCTTTTCGTTCATGCCTTTTATTTCGTTTTTCATTTGTTGCGTATTCGCTTCCAATTGTTGCGTATTCGCATCCAATTGTTTTGTATTCACATCAATTTTCCTCATCAATGCCTCAAACATTTCCATCGTCCGATCCGTGGGCGAATTCGCATGTGGGGGCCGTTCGTCCGCCACCCCAGCCACTGCGCCCATTTCGAACTCTGGGTTCAGTTGGGGGAGTTTGTGTTCCTGCGCAACCAACATTTCCTGCTCGGGGTTTTCATCCTGAAGGATTTGTTGATGAAGGGGGGAAGGGAACCTGAAGAAGGGGGTAAGGGGGAATTGTTGATGCTCTGGGGAAAGAGGACAGCCGGCTTGCTTGGGTCCCGCGACAAGCGACTCCACTGCGACCTCGACCGCGCTCCCGGCTTCCCCTCTCTGCAGCTCCCCGACAGGCTCCGAACCCCGACAGACTCCAACTCTCCTCCAGACCCGTCTTGGTTGCTGCTGCCACACTCCGCTGCCGCCACACCTCTCCAACTCGCCCGAGCCCAAAACTGTGACTTCCTCCAACTGCTTCAGACCCAAAACAAAACTGACTGAATTCGCCCCGCGCTCGGCGCTTTATAGTGCGGCAGGAGAACCCATATGCAAATTTCCGGATCAGGATGAGCTCAGGGGTGGAGCCACGCTCGCCCATTGGACGGAGGAAAAGTGGGCGTGAACCTCCACTGATCCTCGAATTTGCATATATCGATTCTACTCCGACGCGCCTGGAGGCAGGGCCAAATCGCCCCGCGCTTAATGATCCGACTTCGTTTCATTCCTGATCCAACTTCCCCTCGGAAAGGCCGCTCTTTGTACCCGCGGCTCAGCGCGCGCCCTGCACGAGGCCAGGACAGCCTGACGCTCGGCGTTCACAAGTGGTGCGGGAATGGCTGCAGAAGGAGAAGAGGTGAAGGTGGTAGAGGGTCTAAAGTGGCGGTCCCTGGCCACGGTGACGCTTGGAATGGCGGTGATGCGATGGTTGCGAGAGCGAGTTGTGAAGGTAAAGGTCGTGGCTGTTGGCGTTGTTGTTGTTGTGAAGCGGCGTTGCGGTTGGTGGTTGTTGTGTGATGACGGTTGAGACGTGGTTGGCTCAAAATAAAGATAGAACAGAAAAACGGCTATCTTAAAGGGTCGCAGCCCGAATGAATCACATTTATTCCCTCTAAACAACGGGTTTGGGGATAACTACACATGTACTTACAGAGATATCTCACCTACGGGACCTGAATGGTGGCTTGCGAATTTCCTCAACCACAACAATATGTATAGTTTGAACATTTTGTGTCAATGTAAGTCTGATTTTGAATTTAAAAAATGCTAATTAAAAAACAGAAATTTTGATTATTTTTTTCCTTAAAATTAAGATCGCATAAAAACTTGACCTGATTGAGCGAAATTAGATACATTTCTCAATTCAGCATGCAAAAAACATTTGAGAACCATTGAGAAAACCGAGACCTCTGAAAAAAATATTTCAAATGCAGTCCAGTGTTATCGATCATATCCTCATATACATCACTTGTCTTAATTTCTAATATAAAACTATCTGAATCCATATATAATATAACAATGACATTATCCTTGTACTTTAATTTTAAATTATTATAGTGATAGTCATACATTAATGACTTTGACAAGTCAAGAATTCATGTTCCTATATAAATTGGTTTATCCATTTCAATACTCTCTTTTTTTCAAATGAATAGCACAAACGTTCTCTGAAAACACCTCCGCTCGTTCAAAACTTTTTTCTTTAACCCATTTAAGTTTTCCTTAAGGTAAAGATTGAGACATAGCCCACCCATACAAATTGTTTGCATCATAATACATCAGGTAAGAGTTGTCCTCATTCTTATTATAATCAGGAAGATATTTGTTATTTGCTTTAGCATATCTCTTGGAACCTACTTGAGATATTCCTCCTCTTTTAGCCTTCTCTATCATTAAATGCATATCTATATCACTGATTAATTCCAAATTTTGTTTTGTCATTTTTAACATGGAACTCCAAGACAAGCCCGGGGCTGTGTAGTAGTGAACGGGGTCTAATCCACAATAATTTTTTATTATGACAGACTGTTCTGAAAGTTTCAAACACATTAACCAATAACAATACATCAGTTTTAAGAAACAAATCATGATATTCTCCAAGATTCTTGATATTAAACTTCTCCCAAACCTTTTTAGTTGTGTATAATCTCTCAGAAATATGAGTTTTATTTAACTTTACATAGAAACTTTCCCTTGAAGGAAGTTGTGTTTCTTTAAACTTCTCAAATGAATCTATATAGTCATACGGATATATTCCCTTTTGTGATAAGAGATCAATCTCTTCTTGATTTGAGAAATATGATTTAAGACTCGGGAAGTTTTTCATATTTGATACTAAGTTAGATAATGGACTTGACATAAACTTGTATGTGTCAAGAGATCTGATATAGGTTATGGGGAATGTATGACTTGTTTTTGTGAATGAGATGTATTTTTGATCTGTGTTAGGAATGGCAGAAATATCTCCAGATGTCTTTGAAAGTTCATTTATAAATAGATGCGTCTCATAGTGAGTGTTGTTGTAAAGAAAGACAGGAATAAAATTTGGAGGTTTGTAATTAAGATTACAATGGGAATGAGCTGGACCTCTATATTTACCAGTAAGATGACAGTGATCCCTAACCTTGATGTCTCCCTCAATTTTCTCCTCACAAATATGACAGATACTGTTCTTTCTAAATTCCTTTTTCTCTCCCTTTGTTGATGACATTGGTTTATAGGTTTTCACCATTATTTCTCTTAGTCTTATACAGTCTTTTTCCAATCGTCTTACAAACTCCTCTGAGGCATCTTCTCCTCTATAAAGTTCTAACTTGTTGCATTCATCACCAACAGCTGATTTGATATAATAACAGAAACCACAAGGAGTATGTTTTTTAAATTTATTTGTATATGATTTATTTGGATTTGGAGAAACAGTATCTATCTTTTCAAGGATACAGTACTTTCAAAATCAGCATATATCACAAACGGATGTTTTATAGATTTGTTCAGATCTTTGAATGATATGTTTGAACCTGCTTTTGGTAAATTGATTATGGTTAATTTATGATTACTACAATATTTCGAATGTTTATTTAAACGTTCTTTTGTATGAAAGAAGTTGAGACATCTCTTACAAGGAGACGTTTTACATTTTCTCTTATATAGTTGTGATTTGGTTAATCTTGAGAAATTTTTGATGAAAGCATAATGTGATTTTTCCTTTGAAGTAAAGGGGAGAAGGTCAATGTGTGTTTCATCATTTTTATAGTTGTTTGAAATTTTTAATATCTGAACTTTGTTTGTATCCGTTAATCCATATACATTAACAGATAGATTATTCATTTTCTCAAATTTAGGAATATCTCTCAATGACATTGGAAACTTTCAATCTTTAACATTTAATGTATTCTCGTATTTCTTATAATGTTCAACCCTTTCAGGATTCCATTGTGGAGGATATAAGTGAGCAAGAACAGACCATAGAAAACATTTATTATCTTTGTTTTGAATATTAACAACGGCTTTCTTAAGTTTTATTTCTTTTGGTAAATCAATATAAGAAGAAGCTTGAAGTGGATCTGATTTTAAGATGTGTATATCTAAAAAGATTCTTTTTGTAATCGTAAATCCACTACCTACTACAGTGTTATCAACATCTTGTTCTTGTCTCTGGAGATCATCGTAAACATCACATCTTACAGAATCTTGAAATGATGAGATAAAGTGAGGGTTTGTCCTCATATAGGGAGTAGTTTCATCGTCTTGTCTTACCATTTTCAATTTTACTCCCATATAAAACTTAAAAGTTTTCATTTCATTTAATGTGTTTTTAATTATAGTTTCAATACTTTGTTTAACCAGATCAACAGCTTCCATGATTGAAGATGATCCAGGGTCTTGAAAATGAAACAATCTTATTTTTATATGTCCTTTAAATGCCCCATCAGTGTTTTCAATGGAGAATTTAGCTTCCCTTTCTTCATTGTTCTTGTGTTTGAGTGATTGAAGGTGTTTATTATAATCTTTTAAAAGAATATCATTATCACATCTATCACAATGTTTTTTGTTTCTTGGTCAAGTGGAGATATTTGTCTGAAAAGATTGAATGTGTGTTTTGGTTTGAAGGTGTTTTTTTAATAATATTTATATTCATGATTATAAGCATCGCAGTACGTTATATTCACCATATTTATATCATAAAACTTTGCTTAAAATAAAATGTTCTTGATAAAAATTTCGTTTAATTTAAAGGTGAATCTGTGCTTAAAACTATTTTTTCCTCCAACTTTTTTTACTTTATAAATACAATGTATCAAGACACAAAAGTCAAGTTTCAATCAATCTCTTCATTTGTAAAAGATACTGAGAAATATGTCGAGGATGTAAATTTGAATAAAGATAAATATAACAACTCTTGGATAAAAACAATTATGGTGAATAATATGAGTTCTTCAATAAACTTCAGTGTAAGGGCTTTTAGTATATCTGGAAGAACATCAATTAAAGTATCTCCAACAAAAGTTTCTCCTCTCCTTCTGGTAATATTGTGACGTCCACGGGACTTGGACAGTCCCGCCAACGTAGAATGAGCCGAAACGATGGAGGCGGTTTATAGTTTTATAATCCAAGGGTGGCGGTTTTGATTGCTCTATGGCAAACGGGACGAGGAAGGTGCACGAGTCACTTTTCACTGAGTTAATAACGTTTATTTACTAACAAGAGCCATAAGAAGACTCGGCAAGAGGAGGGATCCATGGGCGATTCGACCAAAGGTGGTGTGGGTTCGGGCGTGGGGGAAACGCGCAAACAATTTCAACGGATATACAGCAAAATGTAAATAATCAATTCATCGGTACACGAATCTCAAACCCTCTAAGGCGCCAGGTACACACACATACATACATACATACACACACACACACACACGTAGTTAGTTCATCAGGCTTGTCCGGGGTACCGCTGCCACAGTCATTCGATTGGTCCCGGACCAACTGGCGCTGCGCCCTTCAGGGGCAGGAGACACACGGTGCCGATCTTCCGTGAAACCTTCCGCGCAGAGTTGTAGTTCTTTTCCTGTGAGCTCCAACCAGCCACCGTGGTGCTGTTCTTGATGTTGACCTCCTGCGGTGTGTGCTCAAGACCACTCACAGCCGCCAGGGAACCCAGTTCATGCGCCGAGATGCGAGCAGGATGGGAAGGCAGGTCTGCCCACCGTTCGGTCTCGTACCCAGAGCCAGTGGAACACTAGAGCCGAACGAGGTGAGGCACGAGGCACAGCAAGGCCACGAGACACGACGAATCCAGGAACGAACCGGCGCAACGAGAGAGCACGCTCAGAGACAAACAGCCTCGACCAGACCCTTTCTTTTGACTCTTCCGCTTTCTCTTCCAATCAGAACGTTTTTATACTCGAGTCCTCGTCACTTCCAATGGAGCCCTTTTATTGGCCCTCTGCCTGTCACCTTCCGTTTTGTACATTTTAACGAAGCTTTGCGTCAAGTCCTTTTTTTGTTAGCAGCGGAGGATGAACTGTCGATCTGAACTGTTACTGTCGATCAGTTCGGAACAGACATGCTTCCTTGTAAACACTGTTCCAATGCATACACCAGATTGTTTCACAGAGCAAACACAATGAACACTCAAACATGAGGAAATTTCTCTGCAGTACGTTTTCATGAAGTACAGTTTGGCGCACAACCTTGAAGACAAGTCATACTCCATCTGACTGGAAGTCAGCCCATTCCACTGTTATTTTTTTTTGTTTTTTTCTTTATATACCTTGTCGAGGCTCGTATGAGAGCTCACACACAATGCATAGCAAGGAAGGCATGAGACAAGAGGGGCAGGAGTGGGGAACATAGACATGAGGAGATCTGTGGAAGGGAGAGAGACAGGGTGGGGAACACAGGGTCGACAAGATGGACATTACAGGGACTTTCAGGAAGGAAAGCAGGGAATGTGAAGGACGTAGGTTTGGGGTGGATTCACGGGGGTAGGAAAGATCGAGGATTTAGATGGGGGACGATACAAGGTTGTGGTGAACAGCTGTTTTGAAGTCCTGGAGGGAAGAATGGGATTGAAGAGAGTGTGGGAGTTTATTCCAAAGGCGGGAAAAAAGAGGAATGAAAGAGTGAAGGTGAGCAGTGATTCGTGATTTTGGTAGTTTTACCAGAAGGGGGTTGCTGGCAGACATTGAGTGCCCTGCGGAGATATGGGGGGGGGGGTCATATCACAGACAGAGCAGGGGGGGCGAGGCCGGAGAGGAGATGGGAGAAGACAAAAAGACCACCGACCACCTGCCTGCAGTGAGAGAGTGAGACGTCCAAAGACTCAGCCTCATCGCAGGAGATACGAATGATCAGAAATGCCTTGGTTTCCACTGTGTGAAGCGGAGAAAGGTGAGAGGCAGGAGCACAGGCCCAGAGGGGAGAGCAGTGTTCCATCACACTGCAGACGAAAGCTTTGTTTGTCATCAGGAGCTCAGGTGGGCCGAGCAAGGACTTTGCATGATGGAGGATTCCCAGTGGCTTTGGAGGCCAGGTTGGAAATGTGGCTTTCCCAGGAAAGATCATGGCAGGTAGTGAGACCCAAAAGCTTGAATGAAAGGACTTCTTCCAGAGGATTATTGAGAAATTGGATGGGGGAGGGGGGGTTTAAAAAGGTCCTTTTGGAGAGACATGGTGAGAGAGTGAGATTTGTCCTGATTGAAAGACATGTTCCATGTGTGGGCCAGCTTGTGATTTTACCCAGATCTGCAGTGAGCGAAGAAGCAGCTGCTACCCGGTCTGAGGGATGACAGATGGTCTGGCAGAGGGTGGAGTCATCAGCAAAGAGATAAAGAGGATTTTCCAGAGATTTGGAGAGATCATTGATGAAAACCAGAAAAAGAACAGTTACATCAACATGGCATAAAAACATAACTTCTTAATGACAGGCCTGTTAACCATGTCCTCAGGTACAACCTTCAAGCAACTTAAAATATAAAATATAAACCAGGGTCAGTCTATAAGTATAACAGAGACATAATCTGGGTGTGAGTACGTATATAAAGTATGTACTCTCAGAATGTGAGTACGTTTATAAACTACCGGTGGGGCATGCTTGCACACTGCAAGAAACTTCTCAGTGCATCCCACTTGCAGACATAATAAATATAAGTTTTATATATTTGATGATGTGGATTGTGTGAGAGCTTTATCTTCAAGAGCACGAGGTTGCAATGATATGCAAGCCTAATTATACAAATTAAACATGTTACATATTCATAATAATTAACTTCAGCAAAGAATGAACAAAACAATGCAAGTCATGTGACCCAGAATGTTATGAAAATAATATGCAATATTTCAAGAGTGAAATCATCCCAAACATTACTCAGTAATTAACAAATTGCTAATTACTATGACTACTTAGTAATGAGAAATCTTTAAAACATCAATACTTCAGTACATCATAGATCAGAGACAAAGACACAGGAATCACTTTTAATTGCGTCATTTCTCACGAAAAAGTCCGGTGTTTTCGACTATGAAAAGCCCATTGTGCTTGCATTCTCTAAACAGCTAAATAACTCAAGTAAACCAACAATTAGTAATTGGAATAAGCTAATTATTTAGAAATGTCCAGCTGGAGTAATTTTTAATGTAAATACAGAAAAGTTATGAAATAACAGGCAGAACCGACGTTTGTTACTGTTGCCATTTCCACTGTTGCCATTACTGCAACCATTTCCAATGTCAGCTCCATTGTTTCCCAAAAGTGAGCAGACAGAACCTGCACTGGCCGACTCTTATTACCTCCGCCACCAAAGGTGAATGACGTTATGTTTTCACCCCTTTCTGTCTGTTACTTGCAAAACCGAACATTTTTCAAAAATGAAGAACGACCTGCTCGCTTAACACGCGACGTTACGCGCGTGACGAGGCGTCGTGCAGCTGAAACGGATGAAGAACGAGCTGCTCGCTTGGCACGTACGGGCATGCACTAGTACTTTAAATATACAGTATTTAGAGTGTGAAATCATTCCCACGATTACTCAGTACTTCACAAATTGCTAATTACTATGACTACTTAGTAATTAGCAATATTTAAAACATCAATACTTTCTCACATCGTAGATCAGAAACATAGACATCGGAGTCACCTGTAATTCCGTCATTTCTCAGGTATAAAGTCCGGTGTTTTCGACTTGATGAAAAGCCCATTGTGCTTGCATTCTGTAAACAGAAAAAATAACTCAAGTAAACCAACAATTCGTGATTGGAATGAGCTAATTATTTTTAAGTGTCCAGCTTGAGTAATTTTTAATGTAAATACAGAAAAGTTATGAAATAACAGGCAGAACCGGCATTTGTTACTGCTGCCATTTCCACTGTTGCCATTACTGAAACCATTTCCAATGTCAGCTCCATTGTTTCCCAAAAGTGAGCAGACAGAGCCTGCACTGGCTGAATCTTATTACCTCCGCCACCAAAGGTGAATGACGTTATGTTTTCACCCCTTTCTGTCTGTTACTTGCAAAATTGAACATTTTTCAAATACATTGGTCAGTCGTTTTTGTTATTCTGTCTGTCTGTCTGTCTGTCTGTCTGTCTGTATGTCTGTATGTCTGTCTGGATGTCTGTCTGTCTGGATGGCTGTATGTCTGTGTTTGTCTGTTTATCTCTCTGTCACCTACAGGTCACAATTTTCAACAGACCTTCACAAAACTTCACCACATGGTAGAGTTTTGTATATGGAAGAAGCCTATTGTTTTTGAGGACAAAAGGTCAACATAGGCCCAAGGTCAACAACTAAGGTGGTATTTCTAAAATCCTCAATTTTCATCCAATTGACTTGAAATTTGAAGAGGATTTATATTTCAAATCACTGAATTCAACCAACCAATTGTTTTGGAGGTCCACATCGGCCAAACTGTCAACATAGGCCGAAATTCTAAAATTGTCAATTTTCCTCCGATTCACTTGAAATTTGAAGAGTTGCATATTTGGTCATTGAATTCAATAGCAATTATTTTTGAGGTCAAATTTGTTTGATGGATTTTGCAAGTGTCCTGCTCTGCACGACGTCTTCTTGTTTTTGTCTGTTTGCTGGGTAGTCCATGTAGTCTACCCTTATTATCAGTATTTACCCTTATTATCCCTACATAGTCTACCCTTATTATCAGTATTTCCGTCGATATGTTTGTCTGTTGGGTTGTCGATCTAGTCGAAAAAAAAAAAAATTGAGATTTTTTTTTTCTACCCTGATTATCAGTATTTCCGTCGATATGTCTGTCTGTCTGTATGTATGTCTGTTCGGTCCAGTGCTCCGTTAATACAATGGCGATTTCGATGAACCTTGGTTGGTAGGTTCATATCATGACCTAGTTGTGTGCAAATGAAAACCGTTGCTATGGACCCATCCGTTGCCTAGCAACGGCCGACTCCCCATGTCCACCTACCGGCTTGTCACTTACGAAATCTTTAGATTTCGTAAGTATATTGATGACTTCCGTCATCTGTTTGTGTGTGTGTTTGTTTGTTTGTAGGCACGATAACTCGAGAACGGAAGAAGCTACCAATGTCAAATTACACCACGTGATTCAGGAGGGTGATGGCTAGCGCTGATTAGATTTTGGTCAAAATCGGTCAAAGGTCAAGGTCACAATGAGGTCAAACATTCGATTTTTGATGGTTTGGTACAGAATCATCGAAGAAACTTCTGGTTTGCGTCGCTACCTTCTCAAGAGACAGCTTTTATTGGACAAGGTCAGAGGTCAAGTTGACGATTTTGTAAGTACCAGTCTACGACTGCTTGTTTGTTTGTCTGTCTGTGTACATGGTATCTCAAAAACGTTGAGGATGGATCCAGATGACTTTTGGGGGCCAGTTGGGTGTGTGACGAGGAGAAACTGATTATATTTTGGTGAAGATCCGGATCCGGATCCGACTACTAGAATATTTTAAGTGATTCTTTACCTCAGAGAGATCGGGCCAAAAACTATATACAGCACGATATCTCAAAAAGTTGCAGACGGATTCAGATTAAACTTGGTGGACACGTTTGGTGTGTGAAAAGGATGAATTGATTCAATTTTGGTGAAGATCAGGATACGGATCCGAATCCGGGTCTGGTAATTTTTTATGTGATTCTTCACCATTGAGAGATGGGGCGAAACTGATATATTGTTGCGGATCTTGAAGCCATGAGCACACAACATACAGGTCCTTTAGATCAGTTATATCGTAAGTACATGTTGCCAGTTAGGGTCCCGACCCTAGTATAATGGGTAAGTCAATGTTCCTGTGTTGTGGAGTTATTTTAATAGTCAGGTTTTCTTTTCGTTTATTTTTACACCACTAACATCAACGCCGACGACACTGCATCACTCTCACCTTCACTTCGCTTCATTCACCTCACTCCGGCTGACGTCAGGGGTGGGCGGAGCCCCTGCAGAAACATGTTGCTCAACTTCCTGTGTGAGGGGCGGTCCTTTAGAAGAAGGCGGAATTCGGGGAGGAACCACGTGGCGGCCCTCGACCAATCGGCATGCAGCGGGTGGGGTGACCGCCACTCAGCCAATCCTGGCCTGCGACAGGAGGAAAGGGCTCCACGTGATGTCACCACACCCCCGGACCAATCAAGAGGCTTGCCGCATGTTTTGGCCAGTGAGAGAGACGAAGAGCGACTTTGCACGCCAAAACCAGCCAGTGAGAGAGGGAGGGTCGCGAGGAGGCCCCCCTTCCAAAGTGGGGGGTATAATTGGAGGCGCGATCTGCGTGCCATGCGAGTTGGTTCTGGGTCTGGTGCGGTGCGCACGTTGTTCTCCTGTCATTCTTCGTGGCGTTGCTCTCCTGTCGTGGTCATTGTGGCCTGAGAGGTACATCTGGGACGTCTGGGACAACACGGTACTTCTGGTCTTGGAGCGCTTGTTCATCGCCGTGGCCTTAGTGATCATCGTGGCCATCGTTCTCCCCCTCCTCCTGCACAGATTGGGTCAACTTGAAGACCACATGAGGTGGAAAGGTCCCAGACAGACTCTGGTCTTCAGCCTGAGTGTCCTCCGGGCTGGAGGTCCAAGTAAAGACCATTTGGTCCGTTTATTTGGGTGTACGTGTGTGTATTTGTGGCGCCAGTCAGATAAGTAGTAAGCTGTTAAGGGCTTTGTGCTGAATATAATTGCATTCTCAATCGTTGGTTTAGTTCTGCTCTTTGTGTTCCCCTCCCTGCCTATTGCAAATAAATACCCCTATTTGTTCAATGTATCAGCTCGTTTTGTGTTTCTTTCATTAGTTCGACATGACGCGTGATTGAGAATTAGTTAAAGCTGTTACAGCCATAAGGGGACATTTGTACTGACGGTTATTGGCGATTCAACCGCTCGGAATCACACACGGAACAAGCGCGATAAATGGCTCGTTTTCATACGAGTTCCGTCAAGGGGGAAATTCCCCGGTAGTTGGACCACGTGGGTATTTCGGTAAATTGAAATTGGCAATCGACCCTACCCCACGTGGTCTCTCCATTGGCGAATTTCGGTCCGATAGAGGACCCATCGACTCCGGACTTATCCGGAGCGACGATCTGAATTCCAGGCGATCGGTCGAGCCGACTTGCGGCTTCATCCAGTGGTCATGCCCACGGGCGACGTCCCGGCCCCGCAACAATATAGCATGATATCTCAAAAGGATATGGACGCATTCGGATGAAACTGGGTGGAAAGGTTGGGTGTGTGACCATGACAAAATGTTTCGATTTTGGTGAAGATCCAGATTCAGATCCAGATCTGATAATATTTTAAGTAATTCTTCACCATTGAGAGATAGAGCGAAATAAATATTTTGCACGATATCTCAAAAAGTTGAAGACGGATTCAGATGAAGCTTGGAGGACAGGTTAGGTGTGTGATGCTGAGGAATTTATTAGATTTTTGGTGAACATCTGGATCCGAATCCGACTACTCAAATTTTTTTAAGTGATTTCCAATCCCATTGAGAGATCGGGCTGCAATGATATTGTTGCGGATCCGGGGTGGCGGGATTCTCACCCGAGTCTTGGTGCCACCCTCACCACCGCCGTCTCTGGGGTTTATAATGCCGGCCGGCTCGGCACAGGCCTCGGGTCATGCATCTTCAATCGCGATACCAACGTAATCCTTGTACCTTACAAGTTGGGGAAATAGAACCCCGGTTACAGACTGGTTTTGTCAGATGCCGAGAATTTTCTGCCAGTCTGTAACCATTTTGGTTTTATATGCCAATCGAACGGATCGTTCCTCGACGCGACACAAATTAATCCATAGCGTCAACTTCATACGAACCAACCAGATTTATTGGGGAACATCGGGGAACACGACACAAGCAAAACATTCACGACAATGCTTTTATTAACAATCTTTAACCCGTTCTTAACTAGGGAACTACGGACTACAGGTTTCGAGAGGGTCCCTACCGAGATATGCCTTATACAACACGTGCAGACAAAGACAGACAGACAGACAGACAGACGGCCTGCATGCAAGACAGAGTACTTGGTGATGTCTCATGGACGAGAGGAAAGTGTCAAAAAGCACGCATGTCGCTCGTAACAAGCGGATGTCCATGGATTCGAGCCCCCAGCTCGAACGCGCCAGATGGGAAAATGGAGGCGTCGTACTCTTGCCCCCTTCACACTGCACGCGGTCTGCGTGCGCTCTGACCCCGCGTAAGGTCGATGGCACGAGACCGCCAGATCAACGATGGGCCTCAGCCGATCTTTCCATAGGTCCAGCACACGAATCCAGGCCTGGCCTGTGCACCAGACAAGGCCCAAATCGAGGTGCCGGGCTCTGGCAAGTGGATTGGCAAACGTGTCGAGCCGTTGGTGTGAGCAGGGACTGTCAGAGGCTCCGTCCTCTCAGTTTCTTTCTGTAGAATCACCTTTTCTATCCTTTTTCATGCTCGCCTCTCAAAGCCAGCTGCCCTCTCTCTCATGGCAGAATCACCTCCTCATAAGAGTCGCTCACCAACTCGACGCGCAGGCCGCCTCTCCCACTGCCCCAAAAAGGCAGACTCGACGTGCAGGCAGCCTCCCTTACCGCCAAAGATGCAGACTCGACGTGCAGGCCAGTTCAGCATCTCTCCTGGCAGATCCAACACTGTGCCTCCTTCGTTCGCTCGCTTCGAAAACACGAGCGCACCTCGAGAGCGACTGTTTCCACACACTGAACCTTTTTATGAACCCTTCATTCACTCGCTTCAAAGCCACCCCGAGCACGCCTCGAAAACCCGACTGTTTTCCACAAACTCAACCTTTTTACGAAGCCTTCGTTTCTCTCTCGTTTGCTTCTTCGACACACGAGCACCCTCTCTCAGCGAAGCCAACAAACTCCTCCCCTTAGCTTCACTTCCTCTTTTTGGCCACCCCCTCTCAGCCGACTGGGCGGGGCCTCGTCCGGGATGGGGGGAGGAAGAAGAGGGAGCCCTTGGCATACCACCAATGTACGAACAATAAAAACATGCATCCTACACCTCCTGACACACATGTAACGTCCATTTTACCACACAACCTAGCTAAACATGCATTTAATGGGGGATCTGAGCTAATCCTATATTTAGTAGTCCAATAAGGGCCATTTCCGTAACACTACCCCCACCTTTCTTCCGAGGCTCTCCCGAGCCTCCATCTGGGGCAGCCCACGGCAATGGCCCTGTCTAACGTATCACACAGATCTCCCATTTACTGTAACCCACAACATGGGAAGCACTTAACTCCAAAAACCAAAGTGTCACAGTAAGATTGGCATGTCCCTATCCTAGTGTGTTGGGTCACTAATCTAACAAACAAATTCACACTCTATGCACACTACTTAACATTCTAATTTTGGATTTGAACGGGAGGGCATTCAATTTTACTCTTAACACCACATTTGCATAGGAGCAGAACATTCAAAGGTTTAAAGTTCTTTCACGCGTTCGCTCCTTCATGCCCCCTCCCGGCAGTATTGTCCATTCACCCCTGGGGGTTTCCTCACTTCGTGGCCTTATTGGCCTCTCACCAGGTGAGTTCAGTCGGCCCAGTGGCCTAATCTCACAAAGAGTTCTTCGGCCCACTGAGCCCACAAAATGGCGTGAATCTTCGGCCACAATGGCCCACAAAAGCACTTTGGCCTCAATGGCCCACAAAAATGCTTTGGCCCATATGGCCTACTCACAAGCAGCAGCAGGCAACAAGCCCTGCATTGGACAGCAGGTGACACAGCAATGGTGGCAACAGTGATATCAATGGTAAACAAATGCAGTTTGAAGGTGTTCTTGAGGACGCAAATGGGTGTGATGACCTCGGACCAGGTGAGATGGAGTGTACCCTTAACCTTCCTTGCCTGACTTGTTTTGGTTAAGTTCTCTTTTTTTTTTTTCCTCTTTACAGACGGGATGGTGTGTTCATTACTCAACGTTATCTTCGTGGGTGTGTGCTCATGATATACTGGTGGCCTCTCTGGCACTTGGAGAGGGTGACCTAGCCTGGCCCTTGTTCACAAATTCTCCCATCAACACTACTCGTACCAGGTGTCACACATGAATGGTGCGGAGGAGAATCCATCGAACCTAAACATTTCCTTTTAGCTCCAGACAATGCGACAAACCCTGCTATGGCTAGAATGATCCTAATGACCCATTTTTCCTGACCTGGAACACTGTTCCATTCTATTAAACCTGGGCAAGGCCCTTATTATTTGTCTTTTTCCATTTGGTGGTGCCAGGCATAACTCAATGGCTGGGGGGTGTGACTACTACTAGGCCTCTTTGCCTGCTTCCAATTGGGGGTGGAGGACACCCAGCGACCTCAGGGTTCACCTGAGCGTGCTTTTGGCACTCCTTCCTAAGGGGTGGCTCTCTCCAGCCCGCATACTGTGCCCTCATAGCACCCATACTGTGCCCTCATAGCACCCATACTGTACTCTCAGAGCACCTACACTATGCTCTCCTGGTACTGAACCTACCGTGCTCTCCTGGCACTGAACCCTACGGTGCTCTCCTGGCACCTCTGACAGCCTTCACCTGCCAGGAACCCCCAAAGCCCTGCTGCCCTATTTCCCGACTCACCAACTTCCCATACCATGTCACACTACCAACGAGGATCCCCATACCTTGGCCTGCACCTACCCCTCGCAGTCCGCCTGCACAATGGAACAGCAGCCAGAATCCATGTCAAATCCTCTAAGTCCCC
The DNA here is from genome assembly GCF_056783735.1 of Eptatretus burgeri. NCBI lineage: Eukaryota > Metazoa > Chordata > Myxini > Myxiniformes > Myxinidae > Eptatretus > Eptatretus burgeri. The sequence continues at coordinate 20,866,991 of NC_140973.1, forward strand.
CTAACCTACACTAACTTGGTTAGGAGACTCTTACCGACAGGGTACGTTGTTCGCACTCACTCTCCTCATCTGCACAATCACGCCATTCACCCAAACACTTTAGTCATTCATTCCACAGTGCCGCACACCCAGTCCACAACACCACCAAACACCGTTCACGTTTATGTGAAAACAAAAACACACCAGTCCCTCGGATCCCACTTGGTCATCAAATTTAACCAGTACACTTTTTCATCATACCCCAATTAATTTGTCACTACGTCCGTCGTCCGCTGGCCTCCTCCATTCTGCCCTAATCGTTTATTTCCAACCATTTAAACGAAACATAAAATCTCTTCACCAGCCCCATGGAACCTCTGCATGGTTCCAACCAGGCATTTCAGTCTTCCCTCAAACAAGCCACTCTTTGTCATCCACTTGTTTCAGGTGCGTTTAACGCTCTGCCTGTAATGTCTCCACCACTTTTTTTTTTAATCACCCAAATCCACTAGTGCCACTCTTATGCTTTCTGTCATCTCTCAATTTGCAATCACTTTTGGTACAATTTTCAATCAAAATTTCTTACATCCCCATATGGCCTGCTTCTTTGGCTCATTGGAAGGGGAGTGAGGGATCGAATCCCTCATTTCCCATTACGTGACCCCGCCGCCTTTCCGCCATGGCTCAAAGGGGTCCCGTCTCAATTGGGGTTGTGGTCCACCCCCTCCTTTTCTCCAGGGTTCGCGGAAGTCAGGTTAACCCCATTCGGTGGAATGGCCTCCCCCTCTTCTCCAGGGTTCACGGAAATCAGGTAAACCTCAATCGGTGGAATGGCCTCCCCCTCTTCTCCAGGGTTCACAGAAATCAGGTAAACCTCAATCGGTGGAATGGCCTCCCCCTCTTCTCCAGGGTTCACAGAAATCAGGTAAACCCCAATCAGTGGAATGGCCTCCCCCTCTTCTCCAGGGTTCATGGAAACCAGGTAAACCCCAACCGGTGGAATGGCCTCCCCCTCTTCTCCAGGGTTCACGGAAATCAGGTAAACCCCAATCGGTGGAATGGCCTCCCCTTCTTCTCAAGGGTTCACGGAAATCAAGTAAACTCCAATCTGGGGAACAGCCTTCCCCTCTTCTCCATAACTCTCTGAAGACAGTTAAACCCTATTCAGCTAGCCAAACCCCTCGTGTGCTCAGAAAGGTTCGAAGACCAAGTGACACGCCAGTGCCACTTGCCACTCATCTGCGCTCTACCCCAAAGTTCCTGTGAGGCTGATAGAGGAATTAAAATCCAATTTCTAAAGCCTGCTCCTGGATACAGTACCTCCAACTCTGCAAGAACCCATGTGGAGCTGTCCACCATGGTTTCTGTCCCCTGGCTCAAGTTCTGTCCTGGTGGCATTTCTATTTCCCCTTGCACCTCAAACCTATTTCCTATGTCACCACTCATTCCATGCTCAGAACTCCCACACACAGCAGGCTGCACACATTCCAAGGTTATGTGTTGACATTACACACCTTCAACCTTGCCTGTGTACTGACCAACTGCCTCGCACTCCAGGGCTACATTCTCCACCGCCAGGTGAATACCCACACACACTTCGGCCTCGGCAGCACATACCGGTGCTGTAGTCTGGACTGTGGGCTCACAGCATTCATTCACAGGCACTCCACACACACTTTCAGCGGTCACGCATATGTGACCCCCATCGGACAGAGTCTCTTCGTTAACATAAAATTCAATTTCTACCTTAAGCTCATCGTCCGCACCATGTATGCATGTGCCCGCTTCGTTCCAGAGTCACCTCTGTCCGGTTGCTTCTCTCCAGCAGGTTGCTCATCATCGATTCGCCACACTCCTCCGGGGCTGTAAGCCCCACATGCTGGACCTGCTCAAAATGTATTTCATTCGTCAACAACCCCGCATACTCCCTCAATGTCTCCATCACCAGCGTTTGCTCTAATTGTGGTGTCATCCGACGAGTGATGTCAATCAAGTTCCGCACCACTAACATTACTCCCTGTGGTGATGTCACACATCCCATATTATTGTGCTGTTCTACTTCGTGGCTCCGTTTTCTTTTACATTCGAGTCGTTCTTCTTCTCTGAGCCTTTTGAGTTGTTCGTTATCTTTCCGGAGTTTTTCCATCTCCGTGGACTCCAACTTTGCTCTCTCCTTGAGTTGGTCAGTTTCATATTAGTTTTCTTTGTGTTTTCTATCCCACCGTCTCTCATGTTCTTCATTCTCCAATCTCATAGTTTCCTTCATTTTGTTGATTTCCTTTTCCTGTTTCATTCCTTGTTCTTTTTGTTTCTTAACCCACTGTCTCTCTTGTTCCTCATTCTCCAATCTCGTCGTTTCCTTCAATTGGTTGATCTCCCTTTCCTGCTTCATTCCTTGTTCTTTTTGTTTCTTATTCCACTGTCTCTCTTGTTCTTCCTTCTCCAATCTTGTTGTTTCCTTCATTTTGTTGATTTCCTTTTCCTGTTTCATTCCTTGTTCTTTTTGTTTCTTATCCCACTGTCTCTCTTGTTCTTTCTTCTCCAATCTCATCGTTTCCTTCAATTGGCTGATTTCCCTTTCCTGCTTCATTCATTGTTCTTTCACTATCTCCTCGTACCCCAACCTTGCTTTTTCCTTTCGTTGTTCAATTTCAAATCCATGTTCTTTTTGTTTTCTATCCCACTGTCTCTCTTGTTCTTCCTTCTCCAATCTCATCCATCGTTCCCTTCAATTTGTTGATGTCCTTCTCCTGCTTCATTCGTTGTTCTCCCAACATCTCTGCGTATGCCAACCGTGCTTTGGTGTCTAACTGTTTGATCTGCACAGTGTGGTTCCTCAACGTTTCATTCTCCATTCTCTTTCTTTCCTCTCAAA
>NC_140973.1:20877344-20972344 GCF_056783735.1 Eptatretus burgeri
AACCACTTTTACTTAGGGACAAGGCTTCCATTCAAAGACCCCAGAAAAGAAAGGAAGAAAATGACCGTGTCCGTGGATCTTTGGGACTCCGTTCGCCGGTCCGCCTCCGTTCTCCAGAACCCAGACTCCACTGCTGGTCGGCATCTCCTCTCTCCACCTCCACTCAGCCCCTCAACTCAACTGGTCAACAACGACCTTCTTGTACGACTCTCTTCCAACCAATCTCTGCAACAACTCTTTTCCAACCACTCTCTACAACAACTCTCCTCCAACCACTCTCTACAACAACTCTCTTCCAACCACTCTCTACAACAACTCTCTTCAAACCACTCTCTCGGCATCAACCCGCGCTTCCTTTTTATAGCCACGGAGCCTTGCCCCTCCCTTCCCGGCACGCAGGGGAAAATTCCAGCAGAGCTCGGCTGGGCTCAGTTGTTGTTGCCCCAAGGGGAGGGTCGCAGTGGGCTTTTTCCACCCAAAATGAGCGCCCTCCCTTACTTCACCTTTGAACCTTGGCTCGATCCGCCCCTCCTCCCTCCCGGGGGAGGGGGGGAGGGGAAATCCCAGGCGTTATCGGGATTTCTCTCTTCGGAGCACCTTGTTGTTTTAACCGTTGGTTGGTGTGGTGTTATTCGTTGGGGAGGCCGGTGTGGTTGTTGAAGTAGTGGTGTGGTTGGCGTGCTTGTTGAAGTAGTGGTGTGGTTGGCATGGTGGTGCGGATGGTGTGGTTGTTGAAGTAGTGGTGTGGTTGACGTTGTGGTGGGGATAGCGTGGTTGTTGAAGTAGTGGATGTTCCAAAATAAAGATAGCAAAAGAATAATGGCTGACTCAAAGATCACAGCCCAGTTCCACAAATAATATCCCTTTCGACCTCTGTGGGGAAATCTAATCCGAACACACTTATCGACATAACTGATCTCTGGGATACCTGAATGGTGTTCTGTGAATTTCCACAACCGTAACAATATGTGTTATCTGTGTATATATATATATATATATATATATATATATATATATATATATATATATATATATATATATAATATATATATATAATATATATATATGAATGGTATTTGCATATTTATATGTATATGTGTATGTATGTGTATAAATGTTTATATGCGTGCATGTTATTTGTATGTATGTGAGTATGTATTTGTGCTTGTGTATACATGTATAAATGTTTGTATGTGTGCATGTTATTTGTATGCATGCGAGTATGTATGTAGGTATGCATGTATGTGTGCTTGTGTATATGTGTATGTATGAATGTATGTTATTTGTATGTGTATGTATGTGTGGATGTTATTTGTATGCATGTGAGTATGTATGTAGGTATGTATGTTTGTGTGTTTGTGTATATATATATGTATGTATGTATATGTTATTTGTGTGTATGGATGTGTGTATATGTGTATGTATGTGTATATATGTGCGTATGTGTGTAGGTATGTCTGTATGTTATTTTTGTGTCGATGTGTATGATATTTGTATGTTTGTGTAAAGGTATGTTATTTGTATGTGTATGTATGTATTGTTACGAATTTGGAATTCGTTTGCACACAACATACAGTTTCCTTTAGTCAGCTATGTCGATAAGTGCTTGTTCCCTAGACAGCTCACCTTCCATTGTTTAAATGTTCAGAAATCGATTAGATGCGCTGCGGATCAATTTAATAGTTTGGGAGCGAACAATGGAGACGTCCCTCCCCCTCTTCTGCGAAGAGGAAGAATAGCCCTGCCATCCCGTGATTCATGATGTCAACTCCCTCCCACCCGTGGTTCAGCGGGGGATGGATCACGAGGGCATGAGTCACATTGGGCGCGGCGGAAGGGGGCGGAGAACGATAAAGAGGAGATCTATTCTTTGTTCGTGTGCGAAGTGGGACAGTGGTTGTTCAGCAGGCCGTCGGGTCCTGTTCGTGTTGGGAGTGGGTTGAGTGGTTGTTCAGCAGGCCGTTGGGTCTTGCTTGGTTCAGTGGAGCTTCGGTTTCTGTTCGGGTCATGTGGTTGTTCAGGAGGCCATCGGGTCCTGCTTGGTTCAGTAGAGCTTTGGGTCCTGCTTGGCTCGGGCGGTAGGCTTTTTGGAGAGCTGCTTTATTTGGAAGAGAGTTGAGCCAGTTGCTCAACTCAAGTTGCGAGTGGTGGCTTCTTCTTCTTGGTTCGTGGAGCTCTTTGTTCTCCGTTTGGTTCCCGGCTTGGTGCGACTCGTCAGCCTCTTCTTAGAGGTAGTTCCTCGGGGAAGCAATGCATCAACGAGAAGGATCGGTGCCTCGACTCACCAGCACGTGTTGAGAAGCGCAGGAGGATTCGCGGGAGCTCGGGAAGGACCGCGGCTCACGGCGATTGGATCCACCTCGCTCTCGCTGGAGCCCGGGTCCGAACAACTTGAAGACCACACGAGGTGGAGAGGTTCGAGATCGGCTCTGGGTTTCAGCTCACTTGTCCTCCGAGCTGGAGACCGTTATTAAAGGCCTCAGCTACCATTTCTTGGGTGTATGTGTGTGTATGTGTGTCCGTGGGCCCGTGTCTACTAAGTAGTAAAAACTGTTAAGTGATTGTGTGGAACGGTTGTAGTTCTCCTGTCATGCGTGTTGGCCTTGTATAATTTCATACGTGTTTGGCCTTGCATAATTACATACTTGCATGACTGCATCATTGTTTACATGTGCTTTGTAAATAAATGTGCTTGTTCAAATGTTAACCCGTTCGTTGCGTCCTCTTCCCTTAATTGAGCCGCCATCTTCCACTCGGAATATAGTTGGTTTTTAAATAGCCGGTAAAGTGATCGGGTTCAACGGGACTGCGCGATAATACTCCGCTCGGTTATCCCAAAAGGAAGCGAGCTGCTTAAGCAGCTCGTGTCCCAGTGGCCCCGTTGAGGTACAGTCTCTCGGTAGTCTGTCCGCGTGAATAATTAGGTGCATCGACAATTCGGCGATTGACCCTGTCGCGCGTGGGTGGAATATTGACTAGGCTGTGGTGTGCTTAAAAACACACCCGTGGCTGGTTTTTGGCGTTGATCCGGAAAGCCGCGACTGGATTGTCCGTTCGGTGGACGAGACGGCCGCCATTGGCTAAACGCGGTCGTTCACACACTGGCGGGCAGAAATCTACAACAGTATGTTATTGGTATGCATATGTACATATGTGTTTGTGTGTAGGTATGTATGTATGTTATTTGAATGTGTATGTATATGTATGTTTGTGTATTTGTGTTGGTATGTATGTATGTTATTTGAATGTATGTGTGTGTTATTTGTATGTATGTGCAAATGTATGTTATTTGTATGTGTATGTGTGTATGTATGTATGTTATTTGTATATATGTGCAAATGTATGTTCTTTGTATGTGTATGTGTGTATGTTATTTGTATGTGTATGTGTGTATGTTATTTGAATGTATGTGTGTGTTATTTGTATGTATGTGCAAATGTATGTTATTTGTATGTGTATGTGTGTAGGTATGTATGTATGTTATGTGTATGTGTGTATGTTATTTGTATATATGTGCAAATGTATGTTCTTTGTATGTGTATGTATGTGTGTATGTTATTTGTATGTGTATGTGTGTATGTTATTTGAATGTATGTGTAAGTGTATGTTATTTGAATGTATGTGTAAATGTATGTTATTTGTATGAATATGTGTATGTAATTTATATGTGTGTGTATGTAGTTGTGTTATTTGTATGTATATGTGTATGTTTGTATGTATGTACATGTGTGTAGGTATGATATTTATATGTGTGTATGTAGGTGTGTTATTTGTATATACTAGTATGGGCCCGTAGGTGCGTGCCAGTAGGTGAGTGACAGTATGTGCAGCCTCTCTCTCTCTCTCTCTCTCTCTCTCTCTCTCTCTCTCTCTCTCTCTCTCTCTCTCTCTCTCTCTCTCTCTCTCTCAAACCTCGAAAAGGCACATCCGCGGGTCCCCAGCAATATTCCTGGAAAGTTTCAATCGTGCAAAAGAAATAATTAAAAATAAATAAATAAATAAACATTAATTGTGATGTCATTCGTGATGTCATAGCACCATGTCCTGTCATTGGTCGACAGATAAATGGCCGTAACTTGGGAACCGCTCGTCCGATTAATATCAAACCTTGAAAAGCACATCCGTGGGGCCCCAGCAATATTCCTGGCAAGTTTCAATCGTGCAAAAGAAATAATAAATAAATAAATAAACATTAATTGTGATGTCATTTGTGATGTCATAGCACCGTGTCCTGTCATTGGTCGACAGATAAATGGCCATAACTTGGGAACCGCTCGTCCGATTAATATCAAACCTTGAAAAGCACATCCGCGGGGCCCCGGCAATATTCCTGGCAAGTTTCAAACATGATCGGACCGTAGATCGTGCAAAAAAAAAAGGAATAAATAAATAAACATTAATTGTGATGTCATTCGTGATGTCATAGCACCGTGTCTTGTCATTGGTCGACAGATAAATGGCCGTAACTTGGGAACCGCTCGTCCGATCGATATCAAACCTCGAAAAGGCACATCCGCGGGTCCCCGGCAATATTCCTGGCAAGTTTCAATGAGATCGGACTGGCGGTCATCGAGAAACGGCAGTCGCAGACAGACAGACAGACAGACAAACAGACAGACACACACACAGGGATTGCTGGAATTATAAATAGATATGTGCATGTGTGTCAGTATATCTGTGTGTGTGTGTGTGTGTGTGTGTGTGTGTGTGTGTGTGTGTGTGTGTGTGTGTGTGTGTGTGTGTGTGTGTGTACGTTATTTCTGTATGTGTGTGTGTATGTATGTGTGTATATGTATATGTAGGATATGTATGTGGAACTATGTATGTGTAGATGTATGTATTTGTGTGTGTATGTATGTATGTATATGTGTACGTGTGTATGTATACGATGTGTGTACATCCGAAGATCATTAAAAAAACAGTGCTGCCCGATCTCCACCAAATTTTGCATATGTGTTGGTCGTACGCAGGGTTCAGGTCATGGGCACTAAAAAAGACAAATCGCCCTCTCCTCCCTGCCCAGGTTGCTCCCTCAGGGAGCGGGTTTTTGTAGTACATTTAAAAACATGTAGTACATTTAAAAACATCTGTGTCCCTCGTAATTTGAAACAAGTAACAGCTGTGGGGATCGAGCCTGTCGGTTATAACTTTTGTGCTCGGTCAATCCTCGTGGAGGAAAGAAGCCGCACTCGTTGCACGCACAAGACCACGTGTCGTGGTGGACCTTCCCTTTGGCCTTTTGAGAGAATGCATTTCCCGAACAGTTTGTGGCGCATTCATCGTTTACAGCCGTAGCTCATGCAAGTGCTCTTGTGTTAAACCAATTTAACACTCCCACAAATTTGATTATATTGCCGCCATAAAGAGTGCCAATCTGCAGGCAGGAGGCATTTGAGAACACGTTCCACGTGCGAGAAAAGTTCACACAAACCTTTTTCATTCGTGGCCAATGATGATCAGCTGATATGGGGGAGATCTCAGGGCATTGCCCTGTAAACCACCGCCCAAAACCGCCACCGCACAATGATCACGTGGATACCATGCAATTGCAGTATATTTTAATCGTCATGGTAAACGTGTCCAGAGGATAATGCAACATGTTAAATGCGGTGATTTATCCATTATATAGTCCTGTGTGCGTGTGGATCAATCTGGCAAACAGAGATAGCTTGGACGTCCTTCCATCGTGCTGTATATTGATAACATATTAATGGAGGGTTTGGGTGCAATTCCTATACATGGAATGGTCCTGCCATCCCCTCGTGCTTCCTGCTATCTCAAGTTATGGGCTTCAGCCGACGTTGTTATCACGTTATCCTTCAGACACAAGTGCAAACGGATTTGGGTAAGGCCACGGTCTCGTTTTGTTTGACGTTCCTGTAGAGTGACGTCACAATCGACGTCCGACGTCTGGCTCTGCGAAACGCGGTCGCCAAGGACACGTTCCACGTGCAACACCACTGGGCGATCGTCAAGCTGCTAACGGACCTATAGGGAACCTCGGATTTTTTTTTTTTTTACAGGCACGCGCACTGGGCTCACACCTTTTACCTGCACGTATGAACACCGATAATAGCCACGTAACCCGAACACCTGTCCCGAATTGCTCCCGCAAGTTTACTGCACCACCTGCATCATCGTTCATCCCCAAACCCCCTTCCCCTCCCCTCACTCCACCCCAGCCCCCTCAAAGCACTCCGACCGGATGAACAATAACGAGCGATATGGTTTTACATCCATCGAGGTGGCATCAGTTAAGCTTACCGTGACATGACCGGCACCAAGTGTTCCATTGTTGAGGTTGTCAGGGTGACCGTTCCTTCTGCGTTTTTTATTCACCGCTGTGTTTATAAACCCACTGTATCGTGCAATAAATATTATCACTCGTACAACAGCACATCCGTCGAAAATGTTTCAAAATATATAGTTGTGATAACATACCACGGAGTTTATAGAGTGAAGCGGTCTATTGACTCAGCCAGGTGGAAGGTATTGGAGAGTGAGGTTACCTGATCTAAAGGTGGGACTAAAACACTCATGGGAAACGACCGAAATGATTGTTGGTTTTGTTGTTTTCTTCCATTTGCACTGCTTGACAACTGTGCCCATTGTCAATGTTCGAAATTGAAAATGGATGACGCTTTGTGCTTTGTGCTTTGTCTTCAAACATATACAACGATGCACTTGCTAATCCTTTTTGTATTATAAGGTGTGAGCAACGGTACCAGCCAAAATGGGAAAGCAGTGACTCCATCGAACTGTGGATGAAGGCCTTGCAAGCTGATAAGAGTTCAAGTGTGCCAAGGAAAAACTTTGCACAGAGGAGTCCAAGGTAGAGGGGACCAGGTCTGAATCTGAACTGATGATCTGAGATCAGGCCGTTGTAAATAAAAGAAGGATTTCATGTTCACTGCGATGGTGGATTCCATGACTTTTGTTTTGCTTTCTACACAAAAACGAGTCTCGAGGCAGAGCAAGGATCCTCTAAACTACATGTATATTACGTTACTTCCAATTATAAGCTTCCTTGTGAGCAAAGAAGCATATAATTGAAAGTATGGTAATATACTGGCCAGTCGTTCAGAGGATGTTTTTGCACCAGGTTTGTGGACTACTTTGATGTTGTCTGACTTCCAAGTTGATGGAAGCTATAAAAGGGCAGAGAGAGGACATGCAAGAGCAGCAGAGCAGGTATTTAATATATCTGTGCTGATGCTGTCCGGTTCAGTTGCAGAACGAGAGTCGAGGGTTGTCAGAAACTTCTCCACCTTCTCAAATGAAAAAGAGAATCAATTAGCAGTTGGGTGCAACTGGGTCGGTTGACTACCGACTCCAGAGTGAGGGGTTGGAGACAAGATCTGGAAGCAAACACAGAATTGAGGCATTCGGCCTTCTCACAAGTGGAGTTGACCGTGATGCCATTTGAAGTGAGGGAAGGGATGGAGGGGGAACATACACCAGAAACAGACTTGACAAGGAGCCACCAGAGGCGTGTTCAGTTACCAAGTTTATTGTAAAGTGCTTACCAATTGACTTAAGCACCCAAGCAAGCACTCCATTCAAAACAGTTGATAAGGAACGGCTGGCTTGGCAAGCGCTAGCTATAACTGCTTGGTAATGAGAAAGAAGTTCAAGCTTGAGGTTGGCCAGATGTCTTCTGGCTCTCCTGAGAGTGGACACTCACTTGTTGCAGGCTTTGCGGATTGATCTGAGGTTGTCTTCGATCGGATTTGCCTTCCAGAAATTCCTCACAACAACTTACTCCGCTTTCGAATTCAAATTAAGCCCGTTCCTTTCGGCTCAACAGTGAAGATCTGTTAGCCATTGTGACGTCAGATCTCGTTCGTGAAAACCATTGGTCTCTGTCCGGCACATATTATCTGCATTGCTCTGTAATAACACTTCCACAAGCTTTGGCTGACAGCGTCGAACCATCAACCTCCAGTCTGACCCTGGGAACTTTCTTTCTGGTTATTATTCCCACGCTTTCGAAGAAAAGCGGGAATATTGTGATTGTCTCCGCTGTACGTCCGTACATCTGTCCGTCTGTCTTACCCTGTAACTCCTCCTACACCGTTTGAAATCGGAACTTGAAACTTTGGGACATAGTAGATACATGTATGGGGAAGTGCACAACACTTTCAGATTTTTGATATGGCCCCGAGGGGCTGGGACAGAGGGGTTGGGGTCATGGGGGTCGATTTAAAAAAATAAAAATTGTCTTATAGCTTTTTAAATCAAACATATTCATGAGTTATACATTTAACAACATATTTTTTTAAACACATGATGATCAGAGGGTGCTTGGGGGGTAGGGGGTGCTTCGCGGATAGGGGGTCAAAATAGCTCCTCCTACACCGTTTGAGATAGGAACTTGAAAGTTTGGGACATAGTAGATATATGTATGGGGAAGTGCACAACACTGTCGGATTTTTTATATGACCCCACGGGGCCAGGCCAGAGGGGGTGGGGTCATGGGGGGCTGATTTTTTTTTTTAAGTGTATTTACCATTGTACATGGTAAATTCTTTTGTAAAGAACTTACTTATGTGGCCCCCATGAGTGCAAACAGTCACAGGTTTTACTATATTTATCTAATTGATTATGAATAATTATAATTAATATTATACACAGTTCATTCCGATGATTAATTTGATGCACATTTCTATATTGCTGGACAGTGTTAAATTAATGTTTCATGAAATGTTGACATGCTTGCAATGACTTCTGATTTAGTAAACATAGTAAGTCTTTGGTCATAAAGCACATCAAATAGAAAAGAATAGTCAATCCATTTTGCAAGATAAAATTTCACCGAGCGTTAATGGGACAAAGCAGTGCGCGTGGGAATATGCGATGGTGTGCCATCGACAATGTAGTTCTAGCTAGCTTCGTGCCCATTTTCAGCACTGACACAGTGACATGGCATCATCGTTGGAAGGCGTACCCTCCCTGTATCAATAGTATTACTAAATTACAAAAAGGTATGCTGCACACTAACAGGAGCTGCACCCTGGGGTGTGTTCAGTTACCAAGCACTGCGAGCCAGCCGCTCAACACTTTCGAATGGAGTGCTTGCTTAAGTGCTTAAGCCGCTTGGCGAGCGCACAAGAAACTTAACTTGGTAACTGAGCACACCCCTGCAGTCAGTGTACCCACTATCCACCAGCAGTTAGATTTATCGATCACATATACAATATCATACCCTACGGGCCCGTACTAGTATCATATGAATCGTATACATGAACACAACACCCCCCATGTACGTTGGTTTGTTGGGTGTCTGTGCGCTGCCAAATGCTCAATGAGCAAGAGCGATTCAAACCTTCACATATTGGTTATTAAGTTATATTGTAACTACTGAAGTCATTTTCCACGCGCGTAATCTGCTGAACAGTCACGTGCTCACACCGAATGTCCCGTACGAAGGGTGCGACCAAATATGCTTGCACACTATGATTGGCTGCGACAGTTCAGCCAATGGGATCGCAGCGCAAGCTTTGTGCACGTGGCGCTGTGCGAGCCCCCCGTTGCCATTGGGTGATGCCCTGTCCACGGATGGCCAATCACAGCGCCATTATTTTATGGTCCGTGATGTTACCTGCATGACTGTGTCCCTCCCAGCACGTGTTTGGCATCAATGAAAGCGGCGGCGTCCCTATTTGCACTCTTGATGTACTCTGCTCGCCTTTCACCTTTTACTCCATGTAATGTTACCTAACCATTGTGGGCGAGGGGGGAGGGGGTTCGACAAACACACAAAAAAACAAGTGTTCTGCAGAGAGGAACTCAAAGATGAAGATGGCAAAAGGAAAAGGAGGAAGATACTTTGGGCCCTGGCAGGCCCACCTTGGGCAGTGACATCCAACGAAAGGGGCTAATGAGTTGAGATCAGCAAATAGTTTCATAGATTTCGCGAATCGAAACATTGAGGGAATATGTTTGGTCGATGTTATATTATCAGTTCCCTTACAGGGGACTTCAACGCAGGAGGAGGCCATGAGGCTGATGAAGCCTGCACAATGGTTACCAACCGAAGGTGTCAACCAACGAAGCAGCATGTACCATTTTTAAAGCTTTTGGTATGACTCGCCGGAGTCATATTCGAACCCCTGACCTTGCAAACTCGGAACCGATACGCGATCCATTACACCACCGAACCTGCTTATATTGGACTAGTGAGCGACTGATTAAACATGGAGATTGACTCGAGATGAGGAGGTGGACCTTCGCGATTCATGATTGGGCTTACACAGTGTTGAACTCGAGGAAAATTGCAGTGAATTGGAGCTGTTAGGGTGGTCGGTAAGTGAATCCAAGTTGTTGACGTGCACCGGAAACAATCACATCGACACTCCTCTTAAAATGTGCCAGAAGGTTCCACTCTCTCGAGAAATCAATAACCACATGCGAGAAGTTGATTGTCCAGAAAGATCCAAAAAGACCGTACGTAATTCCCCGTTTGATGTGCAGAATCGGTAGTCATCGTCATTCCAACACGTGAACTCTGACCCTCAGTGGTGCAAGTCAGTGTCCTCGAAGTTTCAAGATCCTGAGGCTCACCCTTGCTCAGATGATCAATTTTGTTAGTGGTGTACACTAACAGAGGAAACTCCATCATCAACAGAGGTAACAGCAGGACAAATTCCAATCACCTCCTGATCTTTCAACACCATCTCTCTGGACGTATCTCAGTCGTTCGACACTCTCTTGCATCCTGCTTTGCTTGTCAGGTTTGCTGCCTGCGGCATATAAGGCCACCCTCATACCTGGCGTTCTGACTTCCAATCACACAGTGAACGCCTTGCTATCAATGCGATGCTGTCCTCTCATAGTGGGTGCCGGAGTGACTCCAGGCAGTGCCTTGGGTTGAGTGTTGTTTCTCATCCACATCAACGATCTCTCTGGTTGGTTGGTTGGTTGGTATGGGAGCATGCACCAGAGCAGCGCGTCGCTGCGTCCACTTTCCGCCGGTACTCCAGGGGCCTCCGTCTGGCCATCCCCCAGGTTGCCTGGGCCATCCCAATCTTCTTGAGGTCTCTCTGATACCCTAGAGATCCCTCTTCCTTTGTGCAGATGACAAAACAGTGTCGTGGAGTGCCCGATCCCACCGACAGGCAGATGGAAACTCCATCATCCTCTGCCGATATGGAATTGATAAGATGTAGGTCCGACAAATGGAACACGCCTTTCAATCAATCATAGCCAATCTCACAGTCTCACCCTCCGACTCGGGAACGATCGTCAAACAACACACATATCTATATTTCCATGGGCAGCCACGAGAGGTTTGTCGTGTCTTGAACTTCACGGTCTGACCATCAGCCATGACCACTTCTGGACCAATGGCATAGCAAAGCTGGCCTACAAAGTTACCTGCATCGTTGCAAGTAATTAGTAATTCTGGGGAGAAAGGGGGGGGGGAGGATCTGACCTACTCACGTCTCACAAGGCATTAGTCCATTAGTCCGTACTCGACAGAATACTGATTTCCCTCATGGGCTGGATGGAGCCCCAGCCATCATCACATCTATATCTCCTGAAACCTGTGAAAGCTATTCAAGCTCTCAACATCATCAGCATCTTCCATCAGAATTACAGATATACAGACATGCGAACTTCAAATCCCAGAAAACAGGTCGGTGGCCTCTGTTTTTCACTGCATCTCCAATCTACCTCTATGCTCGCTCAGCCCTCTCACCAGGGCTGCATTTACCCAATGGCAACCGGGGCACGCGCCCCGGGGCCTCCACCATCCAACACATGCCCCGGGGCCTCCACCATCAAACACATGCCCAGAGGCCTCCACCATCCAACACATGCCAGAGAGCCTCCACCATCCAACACATGCCGGAGAGCCTCCACCATCCAACACATGCCCAGGGGCCTCCATCACCTTCAGGCTCATGAAGGTTTAAGCCAAGCCATGTCGGCTCAAGCCATCTGCAAAGACGTTGTACAATATTCACAATCGTTATGCCTTCCATTTCAGTTTTCCCTTCAGTGTAAAACAAGGATTATTATCGAAAGGTTGCAGCCGATAGCGGTCACGGGCCTTGAGAAGGCCATAGCATGTATGGGCCTCAGGCCTCGAACAACGTCTTTCCCCGAAGCGATCGTGTTGTTGTTGTGAAGCTAATGTTGAGGTAATATTTCTTTTTCCGGATGCGATCCTGTCCATTGGTGGTGATAAAAACCTGCAAAACCGCTCCTGAAATGATGTATTTCATCTGATAATTTAGCTTGTGGAACCTGCAGTGTTCTTAAGGCAACGGTGCAAATAGAAAATTGAATGGCGGTGTCACAGAATAAGATATGAGAGTTTAGGGTGCCATCAGTGAAAGGTTGAAAACCACTGCTTACTTCATCGTTCATGGCAGAAAGAGCCTCCACCACCATAAATCCGGCACTGCCTCCGACCCTCCAGGACACTAATTCCAGTATACCCCCCCTCCCCTCTGCCTTACTTAAACTCCCATGATCCAGACTTTCCAAATACCTTCACTACGTTGATCCTCTTTTCCCCCCACTTAGAATCTCTTCTTCTTTTTCTGCGACTTTTCAATGACACTCTTCCCTCCAAAGCTTCCAGCAAGCGATGCACCACCATCTCAAGTAATCCCCCATCCATACCCCCAATACCTTATACCCCCATAAAGCCGACCAAACTTAACCCTCTTACTTGCAGATCACTGTTCCATCCCCCAAACTCTTTTTTTTCTGTTCGATATTTCCCTTGCTCGTTGTGTCCATCTACATCTGCACTGCCCCCATTGTCTGGACCTTGACCTCAACACGTTCAATGCTCCACTTTTCCTGCTCGATTTATAGCAGGGCACACCAGTGACACGTCGGGGCCTCCAAGCTCGGCTGCGGAACCTCAACTCGATGGCCAGGTGCTCACGTGATGGAATTTGAGGTCCACAAACGATGTGGAAGTTGGCTGGGGCGTTTTGAGAATGATTTGATTTGTCGACTGAGCCAAGTGACCTCACGTGTGACTGATTCGACATGGATAGGCCAGAAGTCGACCCACCACAATCTCACTCACGACCCTCAATCCGCCCTCCCGCACACCCCCAGTTCCGTGATGAAAGCAAACAAGGTACACAATGAATGCAGAATCTTTTTTTTGTTTTCAATGGTCAGCCTGAGGACCTGAAACTCTGGTCAATGGACATCAATCTCTCTATCGAGTGCAGCCTGTGGCTGCTGGTTGCATCTTTGGTTGGGACGTGGCCATGCCGCTGATGCAGTGTCCCCCTATTACCAATACACTGGTGCTCATTTTGCTGACCTCGGAAGGATGACAGGCTGAGTCAACCTCCTGGTGTATAATAATTCAGCAGCCCAACGAGGCTTGAACTCAGGACCCTAGGATCCCAAGCCGTCACCCTAACCACAAAGCCAACACCAGGCTTGATGGACATCAAAAAGCAGCAAAGATTCACAGTTTAAAACTATCAGCATAACTTGCCTCCGAGCCATCATGAGTTTATCTCAAACACTTTTTATTATCTTTGCCTGCTGTGCCATTGACTTTTTGTTGGGGGACCCTTTCCCCCCAAACGTTAGGACATTGTGGAGGACAGCTTAATTGTGACCACGTGCTGCGCTGACAAGTGAACATAAACACAGAGTTCATTAGAAAAAGTTTTATTGGAAAAATGATTCCATGAATGTTGAAACTGTCTGAGTCAAAATCAGATAATTAAACGGATGTGTGTCTAGGTACACAGCCACCCTCCCCCGCCACCACCCAATTGTAAAGCGATGTATGCAGATGAGGAAGATGGAGAAGCCAAAATTCTTAATTGAAGGATGATGAACAATTGATTCCTTCAAGACCGGTGCTGTGACACCGTCCGGATGGTGGAGATCCACTAAACTTCGAGCTGCTGCCATTCCCATTTCGCCAACAGCCGTCATTCTCACGATCCCACATCGGCCGGGGTCCACGGCAGGTACGCCATCGTTGGTTTGGTGACACGTTCAAGCCGTGTGATGTCGCCTCAAGCTGGAGGCAAAGGTCATGCTCCGGTTCAATGAACACATGGTCGTTGAGTGCGCCGGATGATTACTGGACGCGAGCCAGGAGGCCGCGGTGGACCGGGCGTTCGAGCAATTGCATAGAATGCACAGTCCGTGCATGGATCCAGATTCATGTAATGACCATATTATGCTCCGAACCACGGTTCCACCACTGAGGTATACGACCTATTGAAAAAAAATTAAAAATGGTCTCACGGCCCTTGGAAATTAAGAGTACGACCCTCGATTAACAGGCGTTTGGAGGGAAACGCGCTCAGGCGCAAAAGGTCTCCAGGAACGACCCGATATCGCTGACGCGGTATGAGAATGGTCCCTTCCCACCCAAGAACACGATTTGCCCATCCTGAATGACGGCCAAGCGCTCGAAGGCCACGCCATAAGCCAGGTTCGCGTTGTCGTCCATTGCATCGGCCACCACCCGGCACGACCTTAGCGGAGCCTCACGCAGGAGCATGTGGGCCGCGCTGCGGCGCTCGTGCAAGTTCTGGTGACTGTGCACCAGGAGACCTCCTGGGGCGGGCCACACTTCGGCCGGGTGAGCTTCAGCCACGTACACGACCATGAAGTCGGCGCGGGCCGCGAAGGCATCAGCCAGGCGGCAGAACTCACCCAGCTTCTGCATGAACGGCGGTCAGCTGGCTGAACCGAAGTTGATAACCAGAGGTCTGCCAGCTCGAGCAAAATCCAAGAGCCGTCTTTGCTGTTGCTCGTGATAATTCAGGGTGTCGGAACAATGGTGTTGCTGCGAATGGCAGGGCGCCTTCACGGGCACGACCCTGGCGTTGGGGGCTTTTCCTCCGAGCCGCACCGCTTTCGTGAGGTCAAGCACGTAGCTCCGCCACACGGCACGCACACCCTTCTTGGTGAGCATTCGCGGAGTGGCCTGTGTCTCCTGTCGACCTTCCAGGAGCAGCAAGCGCGCCGCAAAACGTCGCACGAGTGTCGTAGCGTCATATATGGCGAGAAAGATGCAGTTCGAGAAAAACCAGGGCAGGATCTGAAGGGTGAGCACCACGTTGGCACCTGACATGTCTGAGCTGCGTGACCCGCACGGAGTGTTCATTCAGAAAATCGAAAGTCCAGCCGAGATCTTCGCTCAGCTCCACGATGTTGTTCCTTGATCGGCCCGGTGCTTATATAACCATTCCACCAGGTTTTTTTTCTGGAAATCCGCTCACGTTATCGCTCGTCTGAGCAGTAAAATTGTTTACGGTCTCCCAGCTCAACGTTCAGTGCTTCGCTCCGCGTGCGGATCACAAAACAGCAAAAGAAAAAGATAAGAATTCGCTTCTCACGGTTTTTACTGCTGCGCCTTCGTTAAACTGATCCATACACATTCTCTAACAGAGCTCCCCCCTCAATCTAGACACATTCTCGAACAGAGCCTCCCCCCCCAACAATCTAGACACATTCTCTAACAAAGCCCCCCCAGAATCTAGACACATTCTCTAACAGAGCTCCCCCCTCAATCTAGACACATTCACGAACAGAGCCTCCCCCCGCAACAATCTAGACACATTCTCTAACAAAGCCCCCCCAGAATCTAAACACATTCTCTAACAGAGCCTCCCCCCACAATCTTGACACATTCTCAAGCAGAGCCCTCCCCCACAATCCAGACTCATTCTCTAACAGAGCCTCGCCCCCCCCACAATCTAGACACATTCTCAAGCAGAGCCCTCCCCCACAATCCAGACACATTCTCTAACAGAGCCCCCCCACAATCTAGACACATTCTCGAACAGAGTCCCCCATCCAGACACATGCTCTCACAGAGCCCCCCCCCACACAATCTGGACACATTCTCTAACAGAGCTCCCCCTCAATCTAGACACATTCTCGAACAGAGCCTCCCCCCAACAATCTAGACACATTCTCTAACAAAGCCCCCCAGAATCTAGACACATTCTCTAACAGAGCCTCCCCCCCCCCCACAATCTCGACACATTCTCAAGCAGAGCCCTCCCCCACAATCCAGACTCATTCTCTAACAGAGCCTCGCCCCCCCACAATCTAGACACATTCTCAAGCAGAGCCCTCCCCCACAATCCAGACACATTCTCTAACAGAGCCCCCCACAATCTAGACACATTCTCGAACAGAGTCCCCCCATCCAGACACATGCTCTCACAGAGCCCCCCCCACACAATCTGGACACATTCTCAAACAGAGCCCCCCCACAATCTAGACACATTCTCTAACAGAGCCCCGCACGGCACAAGCTAGACACATTCTCGAACAGAGCCCCCCACAATGTAGACACATTCTCAAACGGAGCCCCCCACACAATCTAGACAAATTCTCTAACAGAGCCCTCCCCCACCCCACAATCCAGACATTCTCAAACAGAGCTCCCCCCGCCCCGCCACCGCCACAATTCAGACACATTATCCAACAGATCCCCCCAATCCAGACACATTCTCTCACAGAGCCCCCCCCACAATTGAGACACATTCTCAAACAGATCCCCCCAATCTAGACACATTCTCTAACAGAGCCCCCCAACCCACAATTGAGACATTCTCCAACAGAGCCCCGCGCCCCACACTCCAGACACATTCTCTAAAGGAGCTCCCCCGCCCCCGCCACAATCTTGACACATTCTCTAACAGAGCCCTTCACCCCCCCACAATCTAAACACATTCTCTAACAGACCACCCCCCACATGTAGACATATTCTCTAACAGAGCCCCCCACAATCTAGACACATTCTCTAACAGAGCCCCCCACAATCTAGACACATGCTCCAACAGAGCCCCCCCACAATCTTGACATTCTCAAACAGAGCCCCCCACACAATCAAGACACATTCTCTAACAGAGCCCCCAATCTTGACACTTTCTCTAACAGAGCCCCCCACAATGTGGACACATTCTCAAACAGAGCCCCCCAAACACACACATACACAATCTAGACACATTCTCTAACAGAGCTCCCCCACAATGCAGACACATTCTTGAACAGAGACCCCCCACAATGCAGACACATTCTCGAACAGAGCCCCCCACAATGTAGACACATTATCTAACAGAGCCCCCCTCACACTCCAGACACATTCTCCAACAGAGCCCCCCACCCCACAATCCAGACACATTCTCTAACAGAGCCCCCCGACAATCAAGACATTCTCCAACAGAGACCCCCCACAATGTAGACACATTCTCGAACAGAGCCCCCCACCCCACAATCTGGACACATTCACTAACAGAGCCCCCACCCCACAATCTAGACATTCTCCAACAAAGCCCCCCACAATCCAGACCCATTCTCCAACAGAGACCCCCCACAATCTAGACACATTCTCCAACAGAGCCCCCCACCCCACAATCTGGACACATTCACTAACAGAGCCCCCACCCCACAATCTAGACACATTCTCTAACAGAGCCCCCCCACAATCCAGACACATTCTCCAACAGAGACCCCCCACAATCCAGACACATTCTCCAACAGAGACCCCCCACAATCTAGACACATTCTCTAACAGAGCCCCCACCCCACAATCTAGACACATTCTCGAACAGAGCCCCCCCCAATCTAAACACATTCTCTAACAAAGCCCCCTTCCCCTCAAGCTCTACACATTCTCCAACAGAGCGCCCTACCCCACATTCTCTAACAGAGCCCCCGACCCCACATTCTCCAACAGAGCCCCACCCCGCAATCAATACACATTCTCCTACAGATCACCCCACCCCTAAATTCTCCATCAGAGACCCACACCCCACAATCTCTCACAATGACCCTTTCCAAGCTCCAAAGCGAGCGCAGAACTGCATCCATAGAGCAAGACTGGAAGCACCAAGGACTGAATGGTTTTCTCGGCAAGCAATGCCTCCAAAATCCGTCTTCTGGCTTTACTGGGGGCCGCACCCACCCAAGATGCTGACACTACCCCCATAATAGAACATGGCCAGCCCTCAGCCCATGCTTGGCCACAGCAGATCTCCTTGGATGGTTCTACTCGAAGGCCTTGCGGTGCTTGGTGGTGCGTTGGCTGAAGGTTCGTCCTGTCTCACCCACATATTCTCCCCCACAACTCCAGGGAACCTTGTAAACCACCCCTTCCCGGTCACTCCGAGGAAGCTTGTCCTTGACATGCATGAGTGCCTGCCTCATTGGGAACACAGGTTTGTAATTCACCCTCACACCTTCCGATTTTCATACTCTGACAATTCTTTGTGACAAGCCTGGCACAAAAGGTAAAACACAAAAACCTTCCTGTTGTTGTTGTTGGACAGTCCTGTTGTTTAGCTGCACCAAGACCACTTCCGTTTTTGTTAACGATCGGTCAAGGTAGCCGTTTCTCTTCAGAATGCCTCGAAGATGTTTCACCTCTCTCCTCTTATCTTTCATTGTCGATGGTAAATTCCGTGCTCTTTTTAGGAGGGTTTGTATCACAGCTCGTTTGTGTTCCATGAGATAGCAAGAGTCAAAATCAAGGTAACGGTCAGTGTGTGTGGGCTTTCTATAAACAGTGATATTTAAACTTCCTTTCGAACCCCTCGTCACCATGGCGCCCAAGAAAGCGATAGGATCCATCTTGTTCCTTTTCAAGGGTGAAACTAATCGAAGGAAAGGTGTTCACAACCATGCTGTGACAGATGACAAATGTGTCATCCATGTTATGGTACCATACACTCGGCTGTGTTGTTTGGGCTGGGATGGCACGTTATGGAGATAACAACCAATAACGCACACATCGGAGCCAAGTGCCATTGTTGGAATACATTTTATATACAT
This sequence comes from Eptatretus burgeri, assembly GCF_056783735.1. Lineage (NCBI taxonomy): Eukaryota > Metazoa > Chordata > Myxini > Myxiniformes > Myxinidae > Eptatretus > Eptatretus burgeri. The sequence goes on from NC_140973.1 coordinate 20,896,140, forward strand.
ACGCACACATATACATACATACACACACGGCGATTAAACCGTCTCCCCCACCAGGATTCCTGGTGAGGAGGGTATATGGTTATGGACACCCAACAGGATTAAAAACAAAACCTGTCAAAGGGTGGAGGAGTTCCTTGTGAGCCAATGGCAATCCATTTCAAGTGCCCAACTGTGTCTGCGGACATCCTGCAGTTGGGTTGCATTATTTTTTTTTAGGAGGTTGGTGGCAGGATTTGCACTCGAGCCAGCGTAAAGACTTCATTCCGCAAAACCAACAATTGCAAGGAAATCTGAAAACCCACTCCATGGGAGATCCTGCTGTGCTGCTGCCCTCTACAGGGCAGCTCATTGGGGCAAAGCCTTCGGGGGGGGCCCATTCCTTGATAATAGAAGGAAAACCAGAGGTTAAGCCTCCAGGGTCAGATTGCGGTGGTGTGTGGCAGAGTGGTGCTGAGGTGTCGTCCAGCAGACGATGGTCTCCTTGGGTTAACTTGAGGCGGTCTTCTTGGGTGGGTGCCTAGAATGTCCTATCTCGAAGAGAAGATGATCACCTATCTCTGTTATCACCTGACCTCAAGCGTTTGAACGTAGGTATTGCAACAGAATGGATAGGCTCGAAGAATGGATAGTGGTGAGATCATGGCTGGTGGTTGCACCTACTTTTGGTCTGGTCACTCTGATGGTTACCATGACCAAGGAGTTGCTGTAGCTGTGTGAAATACGCTGACTCCAATGATAATTGAGGTAACACCGGTCCACGAGAGTATGATGAGACAAAGGATTCATCACTCCTTGGGTGTCGTTTCCCTGGTCTCTGTCTGTGCTCCGACTGAGGCGAGTGATCTCACCGTGAAGGACGCCTTCCATGCTGTGCTCAAGTCTGTGGTTGATCATTGCCCAGGTGAGATACTCTTCTCGTCTTAGGGGATTTCAAAGCATCAAATGGATGTCTTGGAACTCACCGCAGGGCGAAGAAGAATCTTGTCTCTCAAGGGACACTGGATACCAATGACCATATTCGCAGGGCCAGAGTTCATGGCTGAGCTGAGCTGTTCAGGGAGCTGAGGCGTAAAACGATGTGCGCGAAAGGTGGAGAAGGAGGCCTATGTGTGAGGAATCTGTGAGGGCGTAGAACATCAACTATGGTCAAGTGATTCCTGTCCTACTTACAGGGGAATTCTCACATTGCGTTCCTCCAAGCCCAATCCTTCAGTACACTGCAGTTAAAGCAAAGGGGAGTGGCTCTTGACAGAGTGAAGGCCCGAAGTGAAGGCACGCTGGGCTGGTTACTTTGAGAGGTTGTACCAGACTGATCCACCAGCTGTCAAGTTGGATGTCAGGGGTGTTACAATCCCTATTGCTGATCCTCCAATCAGCTGTAGTCCACCTTCGTTTGTGGAAACACAGGCTGCGGTGAACCAGTTGAAATGGAGTAAAGCTCCAGGGATGTGTGGCATCCATGCTGAAATTCTCAAGGCTGGTGGAAACGTTGTACTCATGTCATTGCATGCAGTTCTGTGTTCTTCCTGAAACACAGGCATCATCCCAACTGACTGGAAGAGGGGCCTTGTTGTCCCTCTCTGGAAAGGGAAGGGTGATCGCCAGGACTGCAACAACTACCGAGGGGTGACGCTGCTCTCAGTGCCAGGCAAGTTATTTGCTTGGATAATTCTTGATAGGGTTCACCACCATCTGCTTGTACACCAGCGTCCAGAGCAGTTCGGCTTTACACCAAAGAGATCAATGATTGACAGCATCCTTGTGCTTTGGGTCCTCACAGAATGCAGCCAAGAGTTTCGGCAGGGGCTGCTTGCAACTTATGTTGATCTCTGTAAAGCATTTGATTCAATAAGTCACGATGCCCTCTGGAAGATTATTGGCCTTCGTGGGGTGCCACCAAAACTGATCAATCTGATGTTTGAACTATACTCTGGTATTGAGAGTGCTGTGAGATGTGGTGATACAATCTCCGACTCATTCCAGTTGTTACTGGAGTTCATCAAGGGTGTGTACTCACCCCCACACTTTTCACCACATGTATGGACTGGATTCTGGGGAGAATGTCAAAGATATCAAGCTGCGGTGCATCGTATAGGAATGTCAAGATCTCTGACCTTGATTTCGCAGATGATGCAGTTATCTTTTGGGGGGCTCTCGAGGTGCTGAATGAGGAGTCGTAGCTGCTGGGATTACGGGTTTCCTGGGTCAAAACTAAGATTCAGGCCTTCAATGACATCTTGGATGCTGCTGTCCTGTCTGTACCTGTTTGTGGTGAGGATGTTCAGGTCACAGAGAGATTCACTTACCTTGGCAGTGATATTCATGTCTCTGCTGGCTGTGTGCCAGAGGTCAGTAGACATAAGGGTCTGGCCTGTGGAGTCATGGATTCACTGGGTCAAGGGGTGTGGTGCTGCCGGTGCTGTGCAGGACGACGAAGGTCCGAGTCTTCAGGTCCTTGGTGCTTCCAGTATTGCTCTATGGATGTGAGACTTGGACTCTGACCAGGGATCTGAGATGGACACTTAATTTCTTTGATACAAGATCTCTTCGGAGAATCCTTGGATATTGCTGGTCGGACTTTGTGTCCAACGAGCGGTTGCTGAGAGAGATTCAAATGAAATTTGTTACCTGCATAGTCCATGAGCATCAGCTGTGGCTGTGTTATGTGGACATGTGGCTCATTTTCCTGACACTGATCCTGTTCACCAGATTATCTCGGCGAGGGAGCCTCGTGAGTGGAGGTGGAGGCCAATGGGCTGACTACGTGCCTTGTGGTTGCAGCTGGTTGATCAGCATCTCAAGGAGAAGGGGATGGGTCAGGCACCTGCCTAAGCGATGGCCAGACGAAGGCCCCTGGAGTTCTGGCGGAAAGTGGACACAGTGACATGCTGCTCCTGCGCATGCTCCCATACTTTACCTGACCTAAATGGCTGGCTTGGCAAGCGATGAGCATTGCCGATCCGTTATATTAAACACACACCTCCCGGAAATGCTGAAATGTTAAATATGTCCAAATTGGACAAATAAACACTTTTTTAATAGTCAGAACTGCTGCTAAGTTCATTTCTGGAGCTTAAATTTTGTAATTCATCTTATTTTAAGAGATTCTCGAGGTTATGGCATTTGTGGAAATGAAATAATGCCATAAGACGAACGCTGATGTCTCCGGGTGTTTATCAGCATTGCCATGTACCCAGCAATTCGCAGCTATGATCATCAGGCATTTGCTAATATGACTGTGGAAAGTGAAAAAAAAAACATTATTGTTGAGAAACCGTTGCGGCCTGTTCCAAGTCGAGGCATGGTTGAGCAGGCCAAAAAATGCAGCGGCTTCAGACCTCAGCATGGAAACCCAGGATGCTCCTTAACACCCCGTCGAGAGTGAGGTGGCCAATGATATTCCTGATGAATGATATAATTAAATAAGGCTGTTAATTATCTTCAAAATGGGTGTTTTAATTAACCCAAACACCCAATTTTCACTCATGCACTCCCTTGGAGTTCCCTGAGTATGCATGCAAAGTTTCAGTCAGCAAGGTTTCATGGTTTTGGAGTTATGGAGGAAACACACACACACACACACACACACACACACACACACACACACACACACACACACACACACACACACACACACACACACACAGACATTTATCAGTATGGATACGAAATCAGGTGGTGAAATGTGAATTTGCACCAAAATGTAACAGTCCTGTTGGAGTTAGAGAGTTGGCCACGCCCAGTTGAAAGCAGAACTGAAGCTTTGGGGTCGTGGCGTCTGAGACGGCCATGACTTCATGGAAAGCCTGTACGAGGCTCTGCATCGGCCATGATGGCGATCAGTTCCTGTCTGAAATGCACTAATACCCCAAGGAGACTATTGACAAGGTCTGGACCAGGAAGTAGTACCTTATTTAGCAAGACATCACAATAGGTAGCACTGCTGTCAAAGACCACATGAATATTGTTAGGTTTGCATGGATGAAATATAGCAAAATGATGAAGATGCCATCATGATCGTTTTGCCTCTGTTCCTGATTCAAGAGACTCAGCATGTCCTTTGGAAAATAATTTTGCCATGAAGTCCACATACTGCTGTTTAAGGGCTGGTTTCTTATCCCGAAGCTTGAAAAGGGACTTTAAGCAGTTGATTGCAAGGGCTCGATTGCCTGGAAGTTTTACATTGTCTCTGAAAGTAAACAGAGCCACACAACTGGCATTGTCATTCCTGACGAATGCAACCTCCATGATCGCAAGAAAACGGTTGTCTTCTATGAAGCGACCCAGTGTCATCATTCCTTGTTCACTGAAAGACATCACTGCTGACCCTGTCATCGTCCGCACTGTGGTTGCAGGATCTCCTGAAGAGCTGACTTGAAGGTATGTGATGATGTGACCGAATGACATCCATGATTGTGACGCGATTAGGGGATGGTGAACAGACTGATTGTCTTCCATTGTTGAGAATGTGAGTCCGATAGGCCTCCACTCACTCAGGGCTATGGACGCCGTCCAGACATACATCGCCAATTATCACCCATCCAAGGTCCATACGCTGTGCCCATAGAATATTAGGTAGTCCATTCTGAGATTTTCTGACTTTAAGCAGCTGAGGAGCATCTCGTCGAATTAACAGCTTCTGGGTTTGGTTCGGGAAAAATTTCAGCGATGGGACGTATATGAGAGTGTAACCTTGTGACCTCCGGTGTTGGAATCTTGGAGGAATTACAAGAAATAGCAGAAATAGGAATTACAGGGCAGAATTGTTGGAGATCTTACAATCAACGAAGTGTGTGTTGATTTTCAGAAGGCGACATGACTGCTGCGGTTGGATGCCTGACAATCTGTGGCAGCAATTCACCCGTGACCTCGGTCTTACTTACTCCGACCCTCGGATGAGTGTCACGAGTGAAGGCAGACCAATCTGTTCTTCATCGTGAGTGGACTTTCAACTTAGTAGTTGAAGAACATGATCCTACATCATATCCCAAGGGAACCATTAGACTGACGTCATTTTGAATCTTTACATTGCACCTTGAATCTTTGGAATGAACGATGTGAACATCGAAAATGACAGAAAAGTAACATTGTGGGTTTCTTTATGGTTGAATTCCTCTATTCTCCAATGATCCACAAGGTCAGGTGGAAGCTTCGCTATGATTGGTTTGATTAATAGAGATATATCCAAAGCTGCAAGTTTGGGAAGGGAACCATCGTTTTTGGCGACCTCTATTTCCTTGATGGTGTCGCTAAAACTTCTGCAAAGTTCTGCTGTCATGAGGAGAGACTTCTTTTTTTTTGTATACCTTATCGAGGCTCGTATGAGAGCTAACACACAAGGCACAGAAAGGGGGGGGGGGGACAAGAGGGGTGGGAAAGGGAAGGACAAAACAGTGGGGAACAGAGACATTAGGAGATCTGTGGAAGGGAGAGGGATGGGGGCAGGGAACATGGGGTACACAAGATGGACATGACAGGGACTTTCAGGAAGGAAAACAGGGAATTTGAAGGAGGTGGATTTGGGGTGGATTAACGGTGGTCGAAAAGATCGAGGATTTGGATGGGGGACGATAAGAGGTGGTGGTGAACGGCTGTTTTGAAGGCCTGGAGGGAAGAATGAGATTGAAGAGAGTGTAGGTGCAGGAGTTTATTCCAAAGGCAGGAAAAGGGAGGAATGAAAGAGTGAAGGTGAGCAGTGGTTCGTGATTTTAGTAGTTTTACCAGAAAGGAGTTACTGGCGGACCTTGAGCACCCTGCGGAAATATGGTAGGGACGTATCACAGAAACAGCAAGGGGGGGGGGCGAGACTGGAGAGGAGACGGTAGAAGGCAGAAAGACCACCGACCTGCCTGCGGTGAATGAGTGAGAGGCCCAAAGACAGCCTCACCGCAGGAGATGCCAATGATCCTAAATGCCTTGGTTTCCACAATGTAAAGCCGAGAAAGGTGAGAGGCAGGAGCACTAGCCCAGAGGGGAGAGCAGTACTCTATCAGGCTGAGGACCAAAGCTTTGTATGTTGTAAGGAGCTCAGGTGGGCTGAGGAAGGACTTTGCATGATGGAGGATTCCCAGTCGGAGACTGGCTTTGGAGGCCAGGTTGTAAATGTGGCTTTCCCAGAAAGATCATGGCAGTTTGTGAGACCCAGAAGCTTGAAAGAAAGGACTTCTTCCAGCGTATTGTTTAGAAAGTAGATGGGGGGGGGGGGGGTTCTCAATGGTCCTTTTGGAGAGACATCGTGAGAGTGTGAGATTTGTCAGAATTGAAAGACATGTTCCACGTGTTGGACCAGTTTGTTATTTTATCCAGATCTGCAGAAAGCGAAGAAGCTTGGCTTGCCAGTCTGAGGGATGACAGATGGTACAGCAGAGGGTGGAGTCATCAGACTTGAGGCAAACGTTCCAGCTTGTTTAGCAATGACTGTGGAACTGCTTCTTCACTGCTGAATCTTTCTTGAAGGTGAATCCAGACCTGCCCCAAATCAACATCAGGGTTAGAAATGTAGACTCCATTAAGACGCTCTACGAGCGCTTTGGATTCTGAACTATCAGCCATTTGTTGAACCATAAGGTTAAGCTGTTCATCAGATGCTAGCAGTACTCCTACGACCATGTTCTGGAAGGCCACACACCATGTCCTGAATTTCTTAGGCTTATCGTCAAACACAGAAATCCGATTTGAAAACAAGTCTCAATGAGACAAGTAGTTTACACAGTTGAGCACGGCAGGCATCACTGTTGGCAACATTGATGGCTTGATGTCTCGACCCAATAGTGAATCGCTCGGCACTGGTAATGTTTTTGCCGGATGTGTGTCGTACGTCCTCGCAGCATGTGTGGGTAGAGCATGGGGTGTACGATGGATTTGCTGAGAAATAACCTGATTAGTAAAGTTGTCGGTTGTAATTCCACTGGACGGTGATATGAGGTCAGTGTACACAGCGGCAAAATGAACGGTCGTCACCGTCGCCGGGTTCGTGACCCACGAGCTCATCACGAGGCACAATAACACAGTGGGGGTCGATGTGCAGCCATGACACGTAGCATTCGAGAAGGATGATGACACAAAGGTTGTGTGTTAGTCATTAGTTCGTGTCTGGTGAGTTGCATACCATAGACCAGGAGCTGGCATCATGTTATACTGAGCAGACAGAACTTGCCTGTTGGACACGTTTAATGTCGAGGAGTTCCACATGGATGCTGGTACTGTAGCGTTGACGGCTGATGAAAGGGGTTCTGCCTGAAATGACACCAGCTCGAGCGATGTACCCAGGTATCCAGTGGAATACCTTCAGTATCTTCTTCAGATAGAATGCACGGCGGTGAAGACATGACCGTCCCTGGACAAGAGCATTCCCATTTTCTCCGCAAGTGTACAGTGCCTATAGAAAGTCTAAACCCCCTTTCAAAATTTTCACCATTTGTTGCCTTATAACCTGGAACTAAGTTGCATGAACCCACAACTACCAAGTGAAAAACAAATTCCACAATTTTCAGAAAATTTATCAACTGGAAGGGCACTCATTGAGTGCATACCTCCACCACGTAATGCCTGATCCATGAGAACATATCGGGCCCATTACATTTTTGAGATATCATGCTGTACAGTACTAAATCGTTTTTAGTCCCATCTCTTCATGGTGAAGAATCACTTTTGAAATTAAGTAATTCTCGTATCCAGATCCAGGTTCGGATTCGGATCTTCACCGAAATCGAACCAATTCGTCCTTGCGACAAACCAACATGTCCACCAAGTTTCGTCACAACTCATCCACACCTTTTTGAGATATCCTGTACACAAACAAACAACCAGACAAACAGAAAGGGGTGAAAACAAGACCTCCTTCACCTTCAGTGGCGGAGGTAAAAAAATACAAAACGAGAATATCTTGGTCGGATAAGTGTCTACGCCCCTTATAATACCAATTGTAAATTAGCTCAGGTGTGTAACAAATCACCATCAAAATCACACACTAAGTTAATTGGCCTCCACCTGTGTTAAATTGTCATGATTCTGATTATTTCAGAATAAAATCAGCTGTTCCTGGTGGTTTCCTCTGCTGGGTAGTGCATTTCACAGTAAAGACTCAACCATGAAGACCAACGTCAGGTCAGGTCACGTAAGGGAGCATCCGCCGGAGTAGCGCGTCGCTGCGTCCACTTTCCGCCGGTACTCCAAGAGCCTCTGTCTGGCCATCCTCCAGGCAGATGCCTGGCACATCACCATCTCCTTGAGATGCCAATCAAACTGTTGCAACCACAAGGCATGTGGTCGGCCCATTGGCCTCCTCCACTCACGAGGCACACTCGCTGAGAGAATCTGGTGAGCAGGATCAGCGTCAGAAAAACGAGCCACATGTAAATACAACTGCAGCTGACCGTCACGGACCATTCAGGTAAAAAATGTAATTTGAGTCTCTCGGAGGAACCGCTCGTTGGACACAAAGTCCGACCAGCGATAGCCAAGGATTCTCCAAAGAGACCTGGTACCAAAGGAATGAAATCTCCATCTTAGATCCCTGGTCAGAGTCCAAGTCTCACATCTGTTGAGCAAGACTGGAAGCACCAAGGACCTGAAGACTCAGACTTTCGTCCTTGTGCACAGGTACTAGCAGCGCCACACCCCATGATCCATTGAATCCTTGACTCCCCAAGCCTGACCCAGACATCGATTGACCTTTGGCTCACAATGAGCAGAGAGATAAATATCACTGCCAAGGTAAGTGAATCAATCTGTGACCTCAACAGCCTCACCACAAACTGGTCCAGAAAAGCATCGAAGCTGTCATTGAAGGCCTGAATCTTAGTTTTGACCCAGAAAACCCATAATCCCAGCAGCTCTGACTCCACATTCAGCACCTCAAGGGCCCCCAAAAGTCTCTCCAGAGTTTCCACAAAGATGACTGCATCATCTGCGAAATCAAGGTCAGCGATCTTGGCATTTCCAAATGATGCACCGCAGCATGATCTCTCTGACATCTTCCCCAGAATCCAGTCCATACAAGTGCTGAAAAGTGTGGGGGGCAGTACACACCGCTGATGAACTCCAGTAACAACTGGAATAAGTAGGAGATGGTATCACCACATTCAAAGATGGTGTTCGAGTCGAGTTCAAACATCATTGATCAGTTTTGGTGGCACCCCACAAGGACCAAGAATCCTCCAGAGGGCATCCCAATTCACCGAATCAAACGCTTTGCAGAGATCAACATCGGCTGCAAGCAGCCCCTGCCGAAACTCTCATCTGCGTTCTGTGATGACCCCAAGAAAAAGGATACGGTCAATCGCTGACCTCTTTGGTGTAAAGCCTGATTGCTCTGCACGCTGGTGCTCATGCAGATGGTGGCGAACCCTATCAACAAATATCCGAGCAAAGACCTTGCCCAGCACTGAGAGCAGCATCACCAATCGGTAGTTGTTTGCTTTCCTGGCAATCACCCTTCCCTTTCCAGAGAGGGACAACAAGGCCCCTCTTCCATTCAATTGGGATGATGCCAGTGTTCCAGGCAGATCACAGAACGGCATGCAACGACATGAAGTACAGCATTGCCACCAGCCTTAAGAAGTTAAGCATGGATGTCACATATCCCAGAAGCTTTAGCCCAACTCAACCGGTTCACCGCAGCCTGTGTTTCCACAAGCGAAGGTGGATCATATTTGATTGGAGGGTCAGCCACAGTTATTGTAACACCCCTGACGTCCAACTCAACAGGTGGTGGATCAGCCTGGTACAACCGCTCAAATTAACCGGCCCAGCGGGCCTTCACTTCGGACTCCTCTGTCAAGAGCCTACCACTCTCTGCTCCAACTGCAGTACACCAAGCGATGGGCTTGGATGAATGCAATGCGTGAATTCCCCTGTAAGCGGGACGAGAGTCACTTGACCACAGTTGATGCTCTACCCCCTCATAGATTCCTCACACATTGGCCTCCTTGTCCACCTTTCGCACACGTACAGTTTTATGCCTCAGCTCCCTGAACAGCTCAGCTCTGCCATTCAGCATGGCCCTGCGACTCTCGTCAATGGTATCTCATGTCCCTTGAGAGACAAAATTCTGATTCGCCCTCTGGTGAGTTCCAACACATCCACCGGCAACATCAAGGACGGTGTCTTGAAGGCACTCCACAACTCTTAAGGATCTCCCAAAGCACCCAGACCCCCCAAATCTCCTCTCAGTTTATTCGCAAACTCCTCAGCTACCCTCTCATTCTTGAGCTTGCCAACATCCAGCCCAGGCTGGGATGGTATGATTCTCCTGGATTTAATATGCAACTTAAGATTTAAGATGCAATTTAAGATCCATCCATGCTGGTACCATTCTCCTGGATTCTCCTGGATGAAGCATTGCTACAACAAGCCAGTGGTCAGTATTGAGGAACTGAGCACTCCGGTGGACCCTGCAGTTCTGGATCATCCTCCAGCAACGAGGCCATGGTCAATCTCCTTTGCCCCACCACCAGCGTTGAAATACCAAGTCCAGCGATGAGCCTCTGGGCGCTGAAACCATGAACCAGCCACCCTAAGTCCATGACTTCTTGCAAAGTCAAGGAACTTAGTGCTATTCAGGTTCACAGTTCCAGACCCATGGGGACCAACACATGTGGTAACCATGAGACCATAACCAACACACCCAAGGAGTGACGAATCCTTTGTCTCATAATATGCTCGTTGACCAGTGTTACCTCAATTATCATTGGAGTCAGCTTATTGGACACAGCTACAGAAACTCCTTGGGCATGGTAACCATCAGAGTGACCAGACCAATAGTAGGTGTAATCACACACCATGATCTCGCTGCAATCCGGTCTCAGAACCTCAGAGAGTGTTGCAGTACCAATGGCCAAACGCTTGAGCTCAAATAAGAACAGAGACGGGTGATCAGCCTCTCTGAGGGATAGGATATTCCAGGCACCCACCCGAAGGGACAGCATCAGGTTAACCCAAGGAGACCGCCGTCTGGTGGACGACACCTCAGCACCACCCTGACACGCTCTCCTGCAATCTGACCCGGGAATATTACCCCGTGGTTTCCCTCTTATCATCAAAGGTTGGGGGTCCCGAAGACTTTGCCCCAATCCCGTCATCCGGTGAGCTGCACTGCGAAGGGAAGCTGCACAAGAGGTACTCCCACGGAGTGGGTTTTCAAATTCTTTGCGATTTTGTGTTTTGCAGAATGAAGGGTTTCACGGAGGCCGGAGTGCAAGTCCTGCCACAAACCTCCGAATAAGAAGTAACCCAACTGCAGAAAGATGTCCGCAGACACAGTTGGGCACCAGATATGGATGGCCGTTGGCTCACAGGGAGCTCGTCTGCCCTTTGACAGGTTTTGCGTTTAATCCTGCTGGGTGACCATATCCAAGCACGCTCCTCACCATAAAACCTGGTGGGGGAAAGGGGGGAGGGGGCGGGGAGTTAGTCACCGACAACCCAATCAGGGAACAGGTTAATACAGGTTTACATGATGCCTGCAGCTGCAGCAAGTCAAAGATCTGATCTGGCCTGACCAGATAAGAGACAATAGACTGATCAAACCAAGATATTCAGGTTTTGTATTTTTATTTAACTTCGTATTTCACTTCGAAGTTGTGGGTTACGATGTGTAAATAAAGGAAGAAGACATGAACATGCATGCGACAAGACAAGAATATGCATGCGACAAGACATGAACATGCATGCGGCAAGACATGAACATGCATGAGGCAAGACAAGAATATGCATGCGACAAGACATGAACATGCATGCGGCAAGACATGAACATGCATGAGGCAAGACATGAACATGCATGAGACAAGACATGAATGTGCATGTGGCGAGACAGAAATATGCATGAGGAAAGACATGAATATGCATGAGACAAGACATGAATGTGCATGTGGCGAGACAAAAATATGCATGAGACAAGACATGATTTTGCATGAGGCAACACATGAATATGCATGAGGCAATACATGAGTATGAATAAGGAAAGACATGAATATGCATATGGCAAGACATGATTATGCATATGGCAAGACATGAATATGCATGAGGCAAGACATGAATAAGCAGGAGGAAAGACATGAATAAGCATGAGACAAGACATGAATATGCATGAGGCAAGACATGAATGTGCATGAGGCAAGACATGAATGTGCATGAGGCAAGACATGAATGTGCATGAGGCAACACATGAATGTGCATGAGGAAAGACATGATTATACATCCGGCAAGACATGGACATGCATGAGACAAGATGTGAATCTGCATGCGGCAAGACAAGAATATGCATGAAGCAAGACATGAATATGCATGCGACAAGACATGGTTATGCATGCGGCAAGACATGAATATGAATGAGGAAAGACATGAACATGCATGAGGCAAGACATGAATATGCATGAGGCAAGACATTTATATGCATGAGTCAAGACATGAACATGCATGAGGCAAGACATGAATGTGCATGAGGAAATACACGATTATACATGCGGCAAGACATGAATATGCATGAGGCAACACATGGATGTGCATGAGGAAAGACATGATTATGCATCCGTCAAGACATGGACATGCATGCAGCAAGACATGAATATGCATGAGGCAACACATGACTGTGCATGAGGCAAAACATGAATACGCATGAGGAAAGAGATGAATATGCATGGGGAAACACATGAATATGCATGAGGAAAGACATGAATGTTTATGCGGCAAGACATGAATGTGCATGAGGCAAGACATGAATGTGCATGCGGAAATGCGTGAATATGCATGAGACAAGACATGAATGTGCATGAGGAAAGATATGAATGTGCATTTGGCAACACATGAATATGCATGAGGCAAGACATGAATATGCATGAGGAAAGACATGAACGTGCATGAGGCAAGACATGAATATGCTTGAGGAAAGATATAAATAAGCATATAGCAAGACATGAATACGCATGAGGCAATGTGTGAATATGCATGAGACAAGACATGAATGTGCATGAGGCAACACATGAATGTGCAAAAGGAAAGACATGAATATGCATGAGACAAAACATGAATATTCGTTCGGTAAGACATGAATATGCATGAGACAACACATGAATATGCATGAGGAAGACATGAATATGCATGAGGCAAGACATGAATATGCATGCGGCAAGAGAAGAATATGCATACGGAAAGACATGAATATGCATGAGGAAAAACATGAATGTGCATGAGGCATCACATGAATATGCATGAGGCAAGACATGAACGTGCATGAGGCAAGACATGAACGTGCATGAGGCAAGACATGAACGTGCATGAGGCAAGACATGAATATGTATGAGGCAAGACATGAACGTGCATGAGGAAAGACATGATTATGCATGCGGAAAGACATTAATATGCATGAGACAAGACATAATTATGCATGCGGCAAGACATGAACATGCATGAGACAAGACATGAATATGCATGCGGCAAAACAAGAATATGCATGCGGCAACACATGGTTATGCATGAGGAAAGACATGGTTATGGATGAGGCAAGACATGGTTATGGATGAGGCAAGACATGGTTATGGATGAGGCAAGACATGGTTATGGATGAGGCAAGACATGGTTATGCATGAGGCAAGACATGGTTATGCATGAGGCAAGACATGGTTATGCATGAGGCAAGACATGGTTATGCATGAGGCAAGACATGGTTATGCATGAGGCAAGACATGGTTTTGCATGAGGAAAGACATGAATAAGCATGAGACAAGACATGAATATGCATGCGGCAAGACATGATTCTGCATGAGGCAAGACACGAATAAGCATGAGACAAGACATGAATATGCATGAGGCAAGACATGAATAAGCATGAGACAAGACATGAATGTGCATGAGGCAAGACATGAATGTGCATGAGGGAAGACATGAATGTGCATGAGGCAACACATGAATGTGCATGAGGCAAGACATGATTATACATCCGGCAAGACATGGACATGCATGAGACAAGATGTGAATCTGCATGTGGCAAGACAAAATATGCATGAAGCAAGACATGAATATGCATGCGACAAGACATGGTTATGCATGCGGCAAGACATGAATATGAATGAGGCAAGACATGAACATGCATGAGGCAAGACATGAATATGCATGAGGCAAGACATTTATATGCATGAGTCAAGACATGAACATGCATGAGGCAAGACATGAATGTGCATGAGGCAAGACATGAATGTGCATGAGGAAATACACGATTATACATGCGGCAAGACATGAATATGCATGAGGCAACACATGGATGTGCATGAGGAAAGACATGATTATGCATCCGTCAAGACATGGACATGCATGCGGCAAGACATGAATATGCATGAGGCAACACATGACTGTGCATGAGGCAAGACATGAATACGCATGAGGAAAGAGATGAATATGCATGGGGCAACACATGAATATGCATGAGGCAAGACATGAATGTTTATGCGGCAAGACATGAATGTGCATGAGGCAAGACATGAATGTGCATGCGGCAATGCGTGAATATGCATGAGACAAGACATGAATGTGCATGAGGAAAGATATGAATGTGCATTTGGCAACACATGAATATGCATGAGGCAAGACATGAATATGCATGAGGAAAGACATGAACGTGCATGAGGAAAGACATGAATATGCTTGAGGAAAGATATAAATATGCATACAGCAAGACATGAATACGCATGAGGCAATGTGTGAATATGCATGAGACAAGACATGAATGTGCATGAGGCAACACATGAATGTGCAAAAGGAAAGACATGAATATGCATGAGACAAAACATGAATATTCGTTCGGTAAGACATGAATATGCAATTGGCAAGACATGAATTTGCATGAGACAACACATGAATATGCATGAGGAAGACATGAATATGCATGAGGCAAGACATGAATATGCATGCGGCAAGAGAAGAATATGCATACGGAAAGACATGAATATGCATGAGGAAAAACATGAATGTGCATGAGGCATCACATGAATAAGCATGAGGCAAGACATGAACGTGCATGAGGAAAGACATGAACGTGCATGAGGCAAGACATGGTTATTCATACGGCAAGACATGAATATGCATGAGATAAGACATGAATATGCATGTGGCAAGACAAGAATATGCATGAAGCAAAACATGAATATGCATGAGGCAAGACATGAATAAGCATGAGGCAAGACATGAATAAGCATGAGACAAGACATGAATATGCATGAGGCAAGACATGAATAAGCATGAGACAAGACATGAATATGCATGCGGCAAGACATGAACATGCATGAGGAAACACATGAATGTGCATGAGGCATCACATGAATATGCATGAGGCAAGACATGATTATGCCTGCGGAAACACATGAATATGCATGAGGCAAAACATGAATATGCATGAGGAAAGACATGGTTATGCATACAGCAAGACATGGTTATTCATACGGCAAGACATGAATATGCATGAGGCAAGACATGAATAAGCATGAGGCAAGACAAGAATATGCATGAAGCAAAACATGAATATGCATGAGGCAAGACATGGTTATGCATACAGCAAGACATGGTTATTCATACGGCAAGACATGAATATGCATGAGATAAGACATGAATATGCATGTGGCAAGACAAGAATATGCATGAAGCAAAACATGAATATGCATGAGGCAAGACATGGTTATGCATACAGCAAGACATGGTTATTCATACGGCAAGACATGAATATGCATGAGATAAGACATGAGTATGCATGTGGCAAGACAAGAATATGCATGAAGCAAAACATGAATATGCATGAGGCAAGACATGGTTATGCATACAGCAAGACATGGTTATTCATACGGCAAGACATGAATATGCATGAGATAAGACATGAATATGCATGTGGCAAGACAAGAATATGCATGAAGCAAAACATGAATATGCATGAGGCAAGACATGGTTATGCATACAGCAAGACATGGTTATTCATACGGCAAGACATGAATAAGCATGAGACAAGACATGAATATGCATGTGGCAAGACATGAACATGCATGAGGAAACACATGAGTGTGCATGAGGCATCACATGAATATGCATGAGGCAAGACATGATTATGCCTGCGGAAAGACATGAATATGCATGAGGCAAGACATGAATATGCATGAAGCAAAACATGAATATGCATGAGGCAAGACATGGTTATGCATACAGCAAGACATGGTTATTCATACGGCAAGACATGGTTATTCATACGGCAAGACATGAATATGCATGAGATAAAACATGAATATGCATGTGGCAAGACAAGAATATGCATGAGGCAAGACATGAATAAGCATGAGACAAGACATGAATATGCATGCGGCAAGACATGAACATGCATGAGGAAACACATGAATGTGCATGAGGCATCACATGAATATGCATGAGGCAAGACATGATTATGCCTGCGGAAACACATGAATATGCATGAGGCAAAACATGAATATGCATGAGGAAAGACATGGTTATGCATACAGCAAGACATGGTTATTCATACGGCAAGACATGAATATGCATGAGGCAAGACATGAATAAGCATGAGGCAAGACAAGAATATGCATGAAGCAAAACATGAATATGCATGAGGCAAGACATGGTTATGCATACAGCAAGACATGGTTATTCATACGGCAAGACATGAATATGCATGAGATAAGACATGAATATGCATGTGGCAAGACAAGAATATGCATGAAGCAAAACATGAATATGCATGAGGCAAGACATGGTTATGCATACAGCAAGACATGGTTATTCATACGGCAAGACATGAATATGCATGAGATAAGACATGAGTATGCATGTGGCAAGACAAGAATATGCATGAAGCAAAACATGAATATGCATGAGGCAAGACATGGTTATGCATACAGCAAGACATGGTTATTCATACGGCAAGACATGAATATGCATGAGATAAGACATGAATATGCATGTGGCAAGACAAGAATATGCATGAAGCAAAACATGAATATGCATGAGGCAAGACATGGTTATGCATACAGCAAGACATGGTTATTCATACGGCAAGACATGAATAAGCATGAGACAAGACATGAATATGCATGCGGCAAGACATGAACATGCATGAGGAAACACATGAGTGTGCATGAGGCATCACATGAATATGCATGAGGCAAGACATGATTATGCCTGCGGAAAGACATGAATATGCATGAGGCAAGACATGAATATGCATGAAGCAAAACATGAATATGCATGAGGCAAGACATGGTTATGCATACAGCAAGACATGGTTATTCATACGGCAAGACATGGTTATTCATACGGCAAGACATGAATATGCATGAGATAAAACATGAATATGCATGTGGCAAGACAAGAATATGCATGAGGCAAGACATGAATATGCATGAGGCAAGACATGAATGTGCATGCGGCAATGCGTGAATATGCATGAGACAAGACATGAATGTGCATGAGGAAAGATATGAATGTGCATTTGGCAACACATGAATATGCATGAGGCAAGACATGAATATGCATGAGGAAAGACATGAACGTGCATGAGGAAAGACATGAATATGCTTGAGGAAAGATATAAATATGCATACAGCAAGACATGAATACGCATGAGGCAATGTGTGAATATGCATGAGACAAGACATGAATGTGCATGAGGCAACACATGAATGTGCAAAAGGAAAGACATGAATATGCATGAGACAAAACATGAATATTCGTTCGGTAAGACATGAATATGCAATTGGCAAGACATGAATTTGCATGAGACAACACATGAATATGCATGAGGAAGACATGAATATGCATGAGGCAAGACATGAATATGCATGCGGCAAGAGAAGAATATGCATACGGAAAGACATGAATATGCATGAGGAAAAACATGAATGTGCATGAGGCATCACATGAATAAGCATGAGGCAAGACATGAACGTGCATGAGGAAAGACATGAACGTGCATGAGGCAAGACATGGTTATTCATACGGCAAGACATGAATATGCATGAGATAAGACATGAATATGCATGTGGCAAGACAAGAATATGCATGAAGCAAAACATGAATATGCATGAGGCAAGACATGAATAAGCATGAGGCAAGACATGAATAAGCATGAGACAAGACATGAATATGCATGAGGCAAGACATGAATAAGCATGAGACAAGACATGAATATGCATGCGGCAAGACATGAACATGCATGAGGAAACACATGAATGTGCATGAGGCATCACATGAATATGCATGAGGCAAGACATGATTATGCCTGCGGAAACACATGAATATGCATGAGGCAAAACATGAATATGCATGAGGAAAGACATGGTTATGCATACAGCAAGACATGGTTATTCATACGGCAAGACATGAATATGCATGAGGCAAGACATGAATAAGCATGAGGCAAGACAAGAATATGCATGAAGCAAAACATGAATATGCATGAGGCAAGACATGGTTATGCATACAGCAAGACATGGTTATTCATACGGCAAGACATGAATATGCATGAGATAAGACATGAATATGCATGTGGCAAGACAAGAATATGCATGAAGCAAAACATGAATATGCATGAGGCAAGACATGGTTATGCATACAGCAAGACATGGTTATTCATACGGCAAGACATGAATATGCATGAGATAAGACATGAGTATGCATGTGGCAAGACAAGAATATGCATGAAGCAAAACATGAATATGCATGAGGCAAGACATGGTTATGCATACAGCAAGACATGGTTATTCATACGGCAAGACATGAATATGCATGAGATAAGACATGAATATGCATGTGGCAAGACAAGAATATGCATGAAGCAAAACATGAATATGCATGAGGCAAGACATGGTTACATGGTTATGCATACAGCAAGACATGGTTATTCATACGGCAAGACATGAATAAGCATGAGACAAGACATGAATATGCATGCGGCAAGACATGAACATGCATGAGGAAACACATGAGTGTGCATGAGGCATCACATGAATATGCATGAGGCAAGACATGATTATGCCTGCGGAAAGACATGAATATGCATGAGGCAAGACATGAATATGCATGAAGCAAAACATGAATATGCATGAGGCAAGACATGGTTATGCATACAGCAAGACATGGTTATTCATACGGCAAGACATGGTTATTCATACGGCAAGACATGAATATGCATGAGATAAAACATGAATATGCATGTGGCAAGACAAGAATATGCATGAGGCAAGACATGAATAAGCATGAGACAAGACATGAATATGCATGCGGCAAGACATGAACATGCATGAGGAAACACATGAATGTGCATGAGGCATCACATGAATATGCATGAGGCAAGACATGATTATGCCTGCGGAAACACATGAATATGCATGAGGCAAAACATGAATATGCATGAGGAAAGACATGGTTATGCATACAGCAAGACATGGTTATTCATACGGCAAGACATGAATATGCATGAGGCAAGACATGAATAAGCATGAGGCAAGACAAGAATATGCATGAAGCAAAACATGAATATGCATGAGGCAAGACATGGTTATGCATACAGCAAGACATGGTTATTCATACGGCAAGACATGAATATGCATGAGATAAGACATGAATATGCATGTGGCAAGACAAGAATATGCATGAAGCAAAACATGAATATGCATGAGGCAAGACATGGTTATGCATACAGCAAGACATGGTTATTCATACGGCAAGACATGAATATGCATGAGATAAGACATGAGTATGCATGTGGCAAGACAAGAATATGCATGAAGCAAAACATGAATATGCATGAGGCAAGACATGGTTATGCATACAGCAAGACATGGTTATTCATACGGCAAGACATGAATATGCATGAGATAAGACATGAATATGCATGTGGCAAGACAAGAATATGCATGAAGCAAAACATGAATATGCATGAGGCAAGACATGGTTATGCATACAGCAAGACATGGTTATTCATACGGCAAGACATGAATAAGCATGAGACAAGACATGAATATGCATGCGGCAAGACATGAACATGCATGAGGAAACACATGAGTGTGCATGAGGCATCACATGAATATGCATGAGGCAAGACATGATTATGCCTGCGGAAAGACATGAATATGCATGAGGCAAGACATGAATATGCATGAAGCAAAACATGAATATGCATGAGGCAAGACATGGTTATGCATACAGCAAGACATGGTTATTCATACGGCAAGACATGGTTATTCATACGGCAAGACATGAATATGCATGAGATAAAACATGAATATGCATGTGGCAAGACAAGAATATGCATGAGGCAAGACATGAATATGCATGAGGCAAGACATGAAAATGCATGAGGCAAGACATGAATATGCATGAGGCAAGACATGAATGTGCGTGAGGAAACACATGAATATGCATTAGGCAAGACATGACGATGCATGAGGAAACACATGAATGTGCATGAGGCATCACATGAATATGCATGAGGAAAGACATGATTATGCCTGCGGAAAGACGAGTAGGGTAAGAATACTGATTCTGGCTCACTTTTCCCCATGTAAATGAATGGGGGATTTTCAGCGATTCCCTTTTTTTTTCCCTAAAAATAAACCCCCTTTTTATCCCAAGGTATATTTATTTGTCTCCCCTTTTAACCTGGAGGTTGAACCTCATTGAATTGAACACCTGGGGGTTGAACAGCTCACTCATTGAACCTATAAAGATTTGTTCATTCTCAAATTCCTTCAATAGTTTAATTTTCTTTGCACAATAATCCCCATCTAAAATATTGACAAACAAAACATTTGAATCTTTATATTTTTTAAGATACCCCTTTTGTGCCATTACGAAATGATAAACTTCTCTTAATGCTCTCATCTGGCCACCTCCTGAGCCACATATCATTTTGAGATTATAGTAAATTGTTTTTTCATTGTTCAATTGATAACCATCAAAGTTTTCAGTCCATTCAAGGATTTTTTTTCTTTACATCCTCGAACTTACTAGTTTTTTAATTGATTCGCTTATTTGTTTTATTTACCTTTGTTTTAGTTATTTTTTCAATAAGACTTATTTGATATTTTTCACATTCATTATGTTTTCCATTTATATACAAAGACTGAGATTTTCTCCACTCTTTAGTTTGATTAATACTTGGTTTGACCATTTATATATTGTGAAAAAAAACACGGCGGTAGCCCTTAATAACCCTCACCCATATTCCCATCGTTAAAACACAATCTATTTATACACTCTATCATACAATATCCATATGGAACACAATCTATTCCATTATCTAAAATAAATCTCTTATCATCAAAGGCTCCTAATGCCTTTTTATTTACTTCTTCACTATATATGTTATGTTTATAACTTCTTATTGTATTCATTTTCCTATAATCTTCTTTCTTATTCATCAAACAATTATAATAATTTCTAAAAGTTATTGATTTCTTTATTACATATTTCTTTATTCCCTTTAACCTCTTATCAATCTGTTCACCATACTTATAAGCATATGCCTTTGCTCTCAATCCAATAAACTCACTCATTACTTTTCCACCCAACTCATCCTTAAACTTACCAATAACCTTTTCATTCTTTTTGGAAAATAACTCACTCTTCTTGCTGAAATTACTTGTATCATATACTCCAATATTTTTCTTCATATCTTCATAAACATCATCAGTTTTTATATCTAGGATAAAACTATCAGTGTCCATATACAACAATGAAACATTTTCACCATACTCTTTCTTTAAGTCATTATACAAATAATAATACATCAATATCTTTGATAAATCAAGAACTGCTGTTCCAATATAAATTGGTTTATCCATTACAATACTTTCCTTTTTCATATGAATTGCAGAAAAGTTCTCTGAAAAAACCTCTTCTCTCTCAAAACTTGGTTTATTTATCAATCTCGAAGCTTCTTTCCAAGATGTTGCGAATCTAATGTTTTGCCTGTTTCTAACATTTTCCATAGTCTTTCCAAATACAGCATTATTCATTAATTTATAAAAGTCCCCTTCAAATTTTACTTTTGTATTTGCTCTCATATCTGTATTGAATTGAATATACTTTTTCACCCAAGGACTTTGTTTAAATTTTAAAACTCTATGAATTTTAGCTACTCTCAATCCTTCTCTCAAAAACTGTTTTAAGCTTCTCTGATGTAAAACATATCCCTCTTTATCATAGAATGTTGTTAATAACTTTTCTGTTGATTTGCCTTTAATATTAAAACTTTTATGATAATCACTGAACCATTCTTTCTTTGGGGTTTCTTTCTCACATGCAAAAGGAAGGTCTTTATGCTTATTATGAAGAACACTCGGGTACCTCAAATCAACTTCAAAATAATAACCTTCTTCTTCGTCATTCAATTCCTCTTGAGAAGAAATAACAATATTCATCAAAGCCTTTTCATAATCCTTTTCTTCCACCCACTCTAATTTACCATAAGGCAGAGATTGAGACATTGCCCATCCATACAAATTATTAGCATCAAAATACATCAAATAATTACTATCTTTTTCACTATCATAATTTGGGAGATATTTATTATTTGCTTTCGCATATCTTTTTGAACATACTTGTGATATTCCACCTCTCTTGGACTTCTCAATCATCAAAAGCATATCAACATCACTGATTAAATCTATATCTTGTTTTGTCATTTTCAACATTGCACTCCAAGCTAAACCAGGAGCTGTGAAATAGTGGGCAGGGTCTAATCCATAACAATTTTTATTATGACAGAGTGTTCTAAAAGCCTCAAACACATCAGCTAACAATAAAACATGTTTTTAGATATAAATCATGATATTCTCCAAGGTTCTTTATCTTAAATATTTTCCATATTTCTTGTGCGTGTTTATATTCCTTATCACTTATCTCTTCTTCATAAAGGTTATTATAGAAACTTTCTTTTGAAGGAAGTTGTGTTTCTTTAAATCTCAAAAATGAATCCATATAATCATAAGGATAAATTCCCTTACTTGTAAGAATTTTCTCTTTACTTTGAATTTCATTCCTTGTTTGAATTTCCTCTCTCGTAAGAATTCCTTCTTTAATCAGAATTTCATCTTTAATCTGAATTTCCTCTTTAGTTAGAATTTCATTCATTGTTCGAATTTTCTTTATAATTAGAATTTCATCTTCAGTTAGAATTTCTTCATTAATTAGAGTTTCCTCTTTACTTTGAATTCTCTCTTTAATCTGAATTTCCTCTTTAGTGAGAATTTCCTCTTTTGGAAAGAATGAATTAAGATTTGGAAAAGAGTCCGTGGAGCTTAGATTTGATGCGAGGTAGGCTAGTGGTGTTCCCATAAACTTGTAAGAATCTAGAAACCTAATACGAGTTAAAGGTTTTGTGAATATCATTTTTGAAAATGAAATATACTTTTGACTTGTGTTTGTTATGGCAGAAATATTCCCTGGTGTTTTTGAAAGTTCATTTATAAATAGATGTGTATCATAGTTGGCGCTGTTGTGAAGAAAGACTGGAATAAAAGAAGGTAATTTATAATTAAGATTACAACAGGAATGAGCGGGACCTCTATATTTACCAGTAAGATGACAATGGTCTCTAACTTTAGACTCCTTAATTTCCCCCTCACAAATATGACAGATATTGTTCATTCTAAATTCTAATTTTTCTTCTTTGGTTAATTTCATCGGTTCATTTGTTTCTTTCATTAATTTAGTGAGTCTTATACAATCCTTTTCTAATCGTTTTACAAACTCTTGTGAAGCATTTTTTCCACGATAATGTTCAAGTTTGTTATACTTTTCTCCAACAGATGATTTGATATAATAACAGAAACCACAAGGAATATGTTTTTGATATTTATTTGTATATGGTTCTTTTGGATTAGGAGAAGCAGTATTTATCTTTTTAAGGATACATTCAAAATCAGCGTATATCACAAATGGGTGCATGATAGATTTATTATAATCTTCAAAATAAATCTTTTCACCAGGTTTAGGCATTGTAATTACAGCTGATTTATGATTACTACAATATTTTGAATGTTGTTCTAATCGTTCTTTTGTATGAAATGAATTAAGACATCGCTTACAAGGATATATTTTGTTTGCTGTTCTGAATACCTGAGAAGAGATTAATCTTGATAAATTATTGATGTATGTGTAATGTGAATTCTTTCCAACACTAAAATATAAAAGGTCAATGTGTGTTTCTTCATTTTTATAGTTGTTTGAAATTTTTAATATTTGAACTTTGTTTGTATCCGTTAATCCATATACATTAATAGAAAGATTATTCTTTTTCTCAAATTTAGGAATATCTGTTAGTGGCATTGGGAATTTAAAATCTTTAATGTCCAAGGTATTCTCATATTTCATATATTGTTTTACTCTTTCTGAATTACATTTTGGTGGATGAAAGTGAGCAAGAACAGACCAGAGAAAACATTTATTATCATTGTTCTTAATATTAACAACTGCCTTCTTTCGTTTTATTTCTTTTGGTAATTCAATATAAGAAGAAGCTTTAAGAGGGTTTGATTTTAGAATGTGTATATCTAAAAAGATGATTTTTTTAATATTGAATCCACTTCCTACCACTGTATTATCAACATCCTCCTCTTGTCTTGATAGTTCTTCATAAACCCCACTATTCAAAAAATCTTGAAATGATGTTATAAAATGAAGACCTGTTCTCATATAAGGAGTATGTTCTTCATCTTGTCTTTTCATATTCATTTTCACTCCCATATAAAACTTTAAAGTTTTCATTTCTTTTAATGTCTTTTTAATAAATTTTTCAACATCGGGTTTCACTATTTCAATTGATTCAGCTATTGATGATGGACCGGGTTCTCCAAATTGAAAAATCCTTATTTTTATATGCCCTTTAAATGCCCCATCAGTGTTTTTAATATAATAGTCTCCCTTTACTTTAAACTCATTTTTCTTGTGTTTTTGTGATTGAAGATGTTTATTATAACTACTCTTCAAAACATCCTTTGAACAGATATCACAATGTTTTCTTTCCAACTCAAGAGGAGATATTTGATGAAATAGATTAAATGTGTGTTTGTTGGTTCGGAGGTGTTTTCTATAATGTTTATATTCGTGATTACAAACATCGCAGTACGTTGTATTCACCATATTTATAGAATAAAACTTTGCTTAAACTAAAATTTTCTTGATGAAAATTTCGTTTAATTTACAGGTGAATCTGTGCTTAAAAACATTTTATCCTCCAACTTTTTCACTTAATAAATACAATGTTTCAAGACACAAAAGACAAGTTTCAATCAATCTCTTCATCTGTTAAAGATACTGAGAAATATGTCAAGGATGTAAAATTGAACAAAGATAAATATAACAACTATTGGATAAAAACTATTATGGTAAATAATATGAGTTCTTCAATTTCCTTCAGTGGAAGGGCTTTCAGTATACCTGGAAGAACATCAATTAAAGTATCTCTAACAAAAGTTTCTCCTCTCCTTCTAGTAATATATTCAAAACTAGAAAAAGCAATGAAACAAGAAAAAGTATCAAAGAACAAAAACCTTATGGATGAAGCTTTAGAAAGAAAAGATAAGACCATCTGTAATATGCAAGGAGAAATTTGTATTTTTTTCAACAACCCTAAAGATGTAAATCCTGATGAAATAAAGGATGTTAATATATCAGGTGAAATGACATTTCGTTCAATAGTAGTTAACGATAATTTTAAAATTACCTTTAATATAAAAAATGTTGTCGTTGAATCTGATAATGAAAAAAAGTATATCGATATCGATGGTAATAGACAACTGAAAGTATAGATCAATTTCAGTTTAAGTAAAGTTTTACTTTATAAATATGCTAGACTTTCCTGATTCTCCATATGACAAATTTGAGAATTGTCCTGCGTGTGAAAGACGGGGATTAAACACAGAGTCAAAAGCCTATAAACAATGTATATTCTGTGATTATCTTCTAATTAATGATAATAAAAAATATAAAAAGGAAAATAATTCTTTTAGATTTACACCAAAAATGAATTACTTTACAAGATTGATTAGAGAAATGAATGTAAAGTATGAGGGTGATAACACACCTTTCCTTACAAGGGAAGAAACTGAACGTATAAGAGAAATGTTCAAAGGATTGTTGTTGTATATTATTCATGGATGTAATTTTCAGGGAAATATCCACACAAGATATTGTATAAATAAAATAATGGATTATCTTGAAATTAAACCTGAACTTAGGATAAAATATAGAGTTTCTAAAAAAGCCAATAATAAATTAAATAACCTGTTTTTCAAATATATAAATGAATGATTTTTTACCTATTTGGGAAAATAAGATAAAATTTAACAACCATAAAAATCTCCCAAATTCATTAAGATGTCTCATAGTTGGTTCAAGTGGATGTGGAAAAACCTGCTTACTTTTAAAAATGCTCCTCACTCCCAACTTTTTAGATTATGATAATTTAATAATTTTCACAAAGTCGAGTTTTCAACCAGAGTATCAACTACTCTCACAAGGTTTTAATGCTGGTCTTCAAAAAGAAGATATAATCGGTTTATTTAAACGTCAAAAAAACCTAAATGATTATAACATTGAAGATATAATTCAACTATTTTGTGATACACAGAGATGTAAAACAAGAATATGCATGAAGCAAAACATGAATATGCATGAGGCAAGACATGGTTATGCATACAGCAAGACATGGTTATTCATACGGCAAGACATGAATAAGCATGAGACAAGACATGAATATGCATGCGGCAAGACATGAACATGCATGAGGAAACACATGAGTGTGCATGAGGCATCACATGAATATGCATGAGGCAAGACATGATTATGCCTGCGGAAAGACATGAATATGCATGAGGCAAGACATGAATATGCATGAAGCAAAACATGAATATGCATGAGGCAAGACATGGTTATGCATACAGCAAGACATGGTTATTCATACGGCAAGACATGGTTATTCATACGGCAAGACATGAATATGCATGAGATAAAACATGAATATGCATGTGGCAAGACAAGAATATGCATGAGGCAAGACATGAATATGCATGAGGCAAGACATGAAAATGCATGAGGCAAGACATGAATATGCATGAGGCAAGACATGAATGTGCGTGAGGAAACACATGAATATGCATTAGGCAAGACATGACGATGCATGAGGAAACACATGAATGTGCATGAGGCATCACATGAATATGCATGAGGAAAGACATGATTATGCCTGCGGAAAGACATGAGTAGGGTAAGAATACTGATTCTGGCTCACTTTTCCCCATGTAAATGAATGGGGGATTTTCAGCGATTCCCTTTTTTTTCCCTAAAAATAAACCCCCTTTTTATCCCAAGGTATATTTATTTGTCTCCCCTTTTAACCTGGAGGTTGAACCTCATTGAATTGAACACCTGGGGGTTGAACAGCTCACTCATTGAACCTATAAAGATTTGTTCATTCTCAAATTCCTTCAATAGTTTAATTTTCTTTGCACAATAATCCCCATCTAAAATATTGACAAACAAAACATTTGAATCTTTATATTTTTTAAGATACCCCTTTTGTGCCATTACGAAATGATAAACTTCTCTTAATGCTCTCATCTGGCCACCTCCTGAGCCACATATCATTTTGAGATTATAGTAAATTGTTTTTTCATTGTTCAATTGATAACCATCAAAGTTTTCAGTCCATTCAAGGATATTCATTTTTTCTTTACATCCTCTAACTTACTAGTTTTTAAATTAATTCGCTTATTTGTTTTATTTACCTTTGTTTTAGTTATTTTTTCAATAAGACTTATTTGATATTTTTCACATTCATTATGTTTTCCATTTATATACCAAGACTGAGATTTTCTCCACTCTTTAGTTTGATTAATACTTGGTTTAACCATTTATATATTGTGAAAAAAGCAGCGGTAGCCCTTAAAAAACCTAACCCATCTTCCCATCGTTAAAACACAATCTATTCTATTCACTCTATCATACAATATCCATATGGAACACAATCTATTCCATTATCTAAAATAAATCTCTTATCATCAAAGGCTCCTAATGCCTTTTTATTTACTTCTTCACTATATATGTTATGTTTATAACTTCTTATTGTATTCATTTTCCTATAATCTTCTTTCTTATTCATCAAACAATTATAATAATTTCTAAAAGTTATTGATTTCTTTATTACATATTTCTTTATTCCCTTTAACCTCTTATCAATCTGTTCACCATACTTATAAGCATATGCCTTTGCTCTCAATCCAATAAACTCACTCATTACTTTTCCACCCAACTCATCCTTAAACTTACCAATAACCTTTTCATTCTTTTTGGAAAATAACTCACTCTTCTTGCTGAAATTACTTGTATCATATACTCCAATATTTTTCTTCATATCTTCATAAACATCATCAGTTTTTATATCTAGGATAAAACTATCAGTGTCCATATACAACAATGAAACATTTTCACCATACTCTTTCTTTAAGTCATTATACAAATAATAATACATCAATATCTTTGATAAATCAAGAACTGCTGTTCCAATATAAATTGGTTTATCCATTACAATACTTTCCTTTTTCATATGAATTGCAGAAAAGTTCTCTGAAAAAACCTCTTCTCTCTCAAAACTTGGTTTATTTATCAATCTCGAAGCTTCTTTCCAAGATGTTGCGAATCTAATGTTTTGCCTGTTTCTAACATTTTCCATAGTCTTTCCAAATACAGCATTATTCATTAATTTATAAAAGTCCCCTTCAAATTTTACTTTTGTATTTGCTCTCATATCTGCATTGAATTGAATATACTTTTTCACCCAAGGACTTTGTTTAAATTTTAAAACTCTATGAATTTTAGCTACTCTCAATCCTTCTCTCAAAAACTGTTTTAAGCTTCTCTGATGTAAAACATATCCCTCTTTATCATAGAATGTTGTTAATAACTTTTCTGTTGATTTGCCTTTAATATTAAAACTTTTATGATAATCACTGAACCATTCTTTCTTTGGGGTTTCTTTCTCACATGCAAAAGGAAGGTCTTTATGCTTATTATGAAGAACACTCGGGTACCTCAAATCAACTTCAAAATAATAACCTTCTTCTTCGTCATTCAATTCCTCTTGAGAAGAAATAACAATATTCATCAAAGCCTTTTCATAATCCTTTTCTTCCACCCACTCTAATTTACCATAAGGCAGAGATTGAGACATTGCCCATCCATACAAATTATTAGCATCAAAATACATCAAATAATTACTATCTTTTTCACTATCATAATTTGGGAGATATTTATTATTTGCTTTCGCATATCTTTTTGAACATACTTGTGATATTCCACCTCTCTTGGACTTCTCAATCATCAAAAGCATATCAACATCACTGATTAAATCTATATCTTGTTTTGTCATTTTCAACATTGCACTCCAAGCTAAACCAGGAGCTGTGAAATAGTGGGCAGGGTCTAATCCATAACAATTTTTATTATGACAGAGTGTTCTAAAAGCCTCAAACACATCAGCTAACAATAAAACATGTTTTTAGATATAAATCATGATATTCTCCAAGGTTCTTTATCTTAAATATTTTCCATATTTCTTGTGCGTGTTTATATTCCTTATCACTTATCTCTTCTTCATAAAGGTTATTATAGAAACTTTCTTTTGAAGGAAGTTGTGTTTCTTTAAATCTCAAAAATGAATCCATATAATCATAAGGATAAATTCCCTTACTTGTAAGAATTTTCTCTTTACTTTGAATTTCATTCCTTGTTTGAATTTCCTCTCTCGTAAGAATTCCTTCTTTAATCAGAATTTCATCTTTAATCTGAATTTCCTCTTTAGTTAGAATTTCATTCATTGTTCGAATTTTCTTTATAATTAGAATTTCATCTTCAGTTAGAATTTCTTCATTAATTAGAGTTTCCTCTTTACTTTGAATTCTCTCTTTAATCTGAATTTCCTCTTTAGTGAGAATTTCCTCTTTTGGAAAGAATGAATTAAGATTTGGAAAAGAGTCCGTGGAGCTTAGATTTGATGCGAGGTAGGCTAGTGGTGTTCCCATAAACTTGTAAGAATCTAGAAACCTAATACGAGTTAAAGGTTTTGTGAATATCATTTTTGAAAATGAAATATACTTTTGACTTGTGTTTGTTATGGCAGAAATATTCCCTGGTGTTTTTGAAAGTTCATTTATAAATAGATGTGTATCATAGTTGGCGCTGTTGTGAAGAAAGACTGGAATAAAAGAAGGTAATTTATAATTAAGATTACAACAGGAATGAGCGGGACCTCTATATTTACCAGTAAGATGACAATGGTCTCTAACTTTAGACTCTTTAATTTCCCCCTCACAAATATGACAGATATTGTTCATTCTAAATTCTAATTTTTCTTCTTTGGTTAATTTCATCGGTTCATTTGTTTCTTTCATTAATTTAGTGAGTCTTATACAATCCTTTTCTAATCGTTTTACAAACTCTTGTGAAGCATTTTTTCCACGATAATGTTCAAGTTTGTTATACTTTTCTCCAACAGATGATTTGATATAATAACAGAAACCACAAGGAATATGTTTTTGATATTTATTTGTATATGGTTCTTTTGGATTAGGAGAAGCAGTATTTATCTTTTTAAGGATACATTCAAAATCAGCGTATATCACAAATGGGTGCATGATAGATTTATTATAATCTTCAAAAGAAATCTTTTCACCAGGTTTAGGCATTGTAATTACAGCTGATTTATGATTACTACAATATTTTGAATGTTGTTCTAATCGTTCTTTTGTATGAAATGAATTAAGACATCGCTTACAAGGATATATTTTGTTTGCTGTTCTGAATACCTGAGAAGAGATTAATCTTGATAAATTATTGATGTATGTGTAATGTGAATTCTTTCCAACACTAAAATATAAAAGGTCAATGTGTGTTTCTTCATTTTTATAGTTGTTTGAAATTTTTAATATTTGAACTTTGTTTGTATCCGTTAATCCATATACATTAATAGAAAGATTATTCTTTTTCTCAAATTTAGGAATATCTGTTAGTGGCATTGGGAATTTAAAATCTTTAATGTCCAAGGTATTCTCATATTTCATATATTGTTTTACTCTTTCTGAATTACATTTTGGTGGATGAAAGTGAGCAAGAACAGACCAGAGAAAACATTTATTATCATTGTTCTTAATATTAACAACTGCCTTCTTTAGTTTTATTTCTTTTGGTAATTCAATATAAGAAGAAGCTTTAAGAGGGTTTGATTTTAGAATGTGTATATCTAAAAAGATGATTTTTTTAATATTGAATCCACTTCCTACCACTGTATTATCAACATCCTCCTCTTGTCTTGATAGTTCTTCATAAACCCCACTATTCAAAAAATCTTGAAATGATGTTATAAAATGAAGACCTGTTCTCATATAAGGAGTATGTTCTTCATCTTGTCTTTTCATATTCATTTTCACTCCCATATAAAACTTTAAAGTTTTCATTTCTTTTAATGTCTTTTTAATAAATTTTTCAACATCGGGTTTCACTATTTCAATTGATTCAGCTATTGATGATGGACCGGGTTCTCCAAATTGAAAAATCCTTATTTTTATATGCCCTTTAAATGCCCCATCAGTGTTTTTAATATAATAGTCTCCCTTTACTTTAAACTCATTTTTCTTGTGTTTTTGTGATTGAAGATGTTTATTATAACTACTCTTCAAAACATCCTTTGAACAGATATCACAATGTTTTCTTTCCAACTCAAGAGGAGATATTTGATGAAATAGATTAAATGTGTGTTTGTTGGTTCGGAGGTGTTTTCTATAATGTTTATATTCGTGATTACAAACATCGCAGTACGTTGTATTCACCATATTTATAGAATAAAACTTTGCTTAAACTAAAATTTTCTTGATGAAAATTTCGTTTAATTTATAGGTGAATCTGTGCTTAAAAACATTTAAGGTTCTTAAGTTCTGCTCAACCCCCTGTTAAACTAACTCCGAGATTAATGTTTCTTCTCACAAAAGATGGAAGACAAGGTTCAACTGTGAGGGATGAATCAAAGTATATTGATAAACCATTGGATATGGAAAATAATGATGATAGAGTATATATTGATTTGCTGAACACTCTAAATTATAAGGTTATTCTTTCTGGTAAAAGTAGGAAGAATGAGAAGGAGAAACACATTATTCAGGCTTTAAGTATCCTTGGTTCAGGTATTAGTTTTCTTCCAAATGACCCATCGCAATTAGTTAATAGACTGTTATTGTTGTTAGGCAGTAAGAAGGCTGGAAATAACAATTGTTTTAATGAAGCATCAGCCATTTTAGACCAGTTGATGAACATGAAAATAATTAATAAATCTCAATATAAAGACATTTTATCTCATATTAAATAAGATGAGAAGCACAATCCTGAGTTTTAATTTCACAACAAGCGACCACACATCTTCATTCCCATACCCACTACAACTTGACACAACAAAAGAATATGAGGCATCTTTATTGTCCATGGAAACTTATAATACCTTATTTAATATAACCGAGAAAAATGACAAGTTTAGTTATAATCCGGGAAGTGGATACAAAACGATAACAGTCTCACCCGGAGCATACGAGATTTCTCAAATATCTTCCGAAATTGCTCGTCTTATGAAAGAACAGGGTGATGAACCAAAAATATTGTTATAAACATTCAAAAACATACTTCAAAATCAACGATTAAAGTTAAAAATAACTACAAGGTTGATTTCACAATTGATAATTCATTTAGAGAGTTATTGGGTTTCTCCTCAAAAAAGATTGAAACTAATGGGACGTCTTACAGTGATAATGTCATTCAAATATCCTCAGGAATAAATTCGGTGTTAATTCACTGTGATTTGATTGATGGTGCTTATAATGATGGAAAAAAAAATACAATATTTTCATTCAGCGCATACTCAACCCCAATTGGTTATAAATTCAATATGGAACCTAAAAATTTGGTTTATCTACCTGTGTCAGGAAAAACCATACACAGAGTAAATTTTAGGATAACCGACCAAGATAATCGTGTGATTTCTTTTAATGGAGAAGTTATATCCATCAGAATTCACCTACGTGAAGTTTTCCAATAAATAAATACGATGGTTATTGTGAGGAAACACGAGTTGGGAAAATATAAAATAATTACAGGGGATGGGATGTTCCTTTCCCCGTACTACAAGGGTGAAGGTATGTATCTTGGTAGAAGATACTATAAACCTAAGAGACAAAGGGGTGTCGGACATCAATTTAGAGGAGATGGGATAATTGATACTCTCATGGGTATTGGTTCAACTATTCTTAAACATAAAGACCTAATTGGTTCAACTGCTTCTGCTGTGGGAAATGTAGCAGGTGCTGTAAAGAGTATAAAAGATGCTTAGAAGGAATCTCATAAATTACAAGCAATAAAAGAAATTAAGAAAGGTAAAACTCAGTTGTCCCCCCAAGAACGACAGAAAATAATTCAAATACTTGGATCAGGGTTTCAAAAGTTTTAACATCTTTTTTCCTAAATAAATACAAGTATGGAAGCAATTGATAGTATCTATGATTTGGATGATACTATTATTATCTCAAACTCCACTAAAAAAGAAGATTACTTCAAGGTAAATGCAATAACTGGAACAGACTGGAATACAAATGGTACAAAAAGTTTTGAAATAAATAATCAACAAACCTATTTGAATCTCTCCGAAAGTTTCTTGTTGTGTAAATTTAAATTCACTAAGGCTGGGAATAACACAAACGCTACACTTGTAAATGATTTCTTCTGGAAAATGTTTGATAGTGTGCGATTGTATATTGGAACACAAGAAGTTGAAGCGGTTGATTATGTCTCTGCTGTATCTGAAATGATGAAATTTACACTCTATACATTCAGTGATAGAATGGGAAAGGGGTCTGTCGAAGGTTTTATTCCTGATATGTCAACGGGAACAAACACAGACCCTGGATATATTCAAAGGAAAGGAATGTATAATGATGATACAAAAGCAGAAAATAGTTTTACTGTGGCAGTTCCTCTTAAAGGTATATTTGGATTTTGTGATTATGATAAAGTTCTGTATGGTCTTAAAATTAGATTTCAACTACAAAGGAATGATAATGAAAATAGATTGCTTTTTGGTGTTGGTAGTGCTTTTGGTGAACAGAATAAATTTGTAATTGAGGAGATGAGTTGGTATATCAGTGAATATACTCCTAATCTTAAAACAGAAGAGATGTTGAATCGAAGACTTAACTCAAAGAAACCACTCAGTGTATCATACCTCAAAAGAAGATGTCAACACGTTAAACTCAATCAAACTACTTACACGTGGAA
The DNA here is from genome assembly GCF_056783735.1 of Eptatretus burgeri. Classification (NCBI taxonomy): domain Eukaryota; kingdom Metazoa; phylum Chordata; class Myxini; order Myxiniformes; family Myxinidae; genus Eptatretus; species Eptatretus burgeri. The sequence continues at coordinate 20,930,496 of NC_140973.1, forward strand.
TTTGGGTGTTCTGGAAGGAAAGCCACGATATCTGTGGATGATTTTTAAAAAGCCAGATGGTGATACTGCGACTGATAAGAATAATGCATTGAGTGATAATGCTAAGGTGAAACAACTTCGCGTTTCTCTAGATGGAACATTTTATCCACGAGATAGATTGGAAATTAATTGGGAAAAAAATGATTTTGCTGAAGCATACAAGTCTTACCAAAAGGTGTGTGAAAGTAATGGAAATAAAGAACCTATTTTGGATATGACAGCATTTAAAAGTTTGTATACAATCTATGCATTTGACCTGAGCGCTCAAAAGGAAACTGTAAAGTCTAATCGAGTGGATACTTCCCTATACATTGAAAGAGGAGAGAGTGAAGTAGTTGATACATATTGTTTGCTTTTGGAAGAAACAGAATTGCAGATTAATACAGATAATGGTGTGATGATTAGTCTCACATAATTTTTTGTTAAATAAATGAGTGGCAAAGTACCAACTGGGGTATATGTTAATCAAATCAATCTTCATAAACTATCATCTTGTGTTCAAAATCAAAAGCCTTGTACGATTAACGTTAATACAATTCAGAGAAAAGGAGCAGTAAGAATTGATGTTTTGCTCACAAGAGAACAGGTTAAAATCTTGAATGACACTGGCTCACTTAAAATTAAAATGACAAAACCAATGTTGAAAAAATATTCAATAAGAGAGACGAGTGGAGGATTTCTCCCATTTCTAATTCCTTTATTTGCTGGTTTAAGTGCGGTTGGAGCATTGACGGGTGGTATTTCAACAGCGGTGAAAAGTGCCAACGAAAGGAAGGCTCAACTCCAGGCTCAAAAAGAATTGGAAAGACATAACAAAGAGTTGGAGAAACAAATTAGTGGAAGTGGTGTAATTGTAGATTTTGCTGAAAAACTTGAAGGTCTGCCTGATAAAGCGAGATTGTTAGTTGGAGATATGCTTTCTTCTATAGCACAAGCAGGTGTAAAATTAACGAAAAGAGGTAATGGATTATATCTTTCTAATAAATAAATGAGCATTGATGAGTGGTTGAAAGAATTTGGAAAGAATACAACATCAAATTTACAACTTGCCAAATATTGTAAGAAATTAAAAATTCATAATGTGGTTATTTGTATGAAAGATGAATTAACAAATGTGCCGAAACATACAAAGAATATTATTATGAACTTAGAAGATAATGATGGGAACGGTTCTCATTGGGTTTGTATTTTTAATAGTCAAGACAAATATTATTTTGATAGTTTTGGTCTTCCACCACCTGTTGAAGTCATAAAATTCTTACAGAATGGTGTTTATCAAACATTTCAAGTCCAAGAATTAAATTCCAAGTGTTGTGGTCAATTATGTCTATATGTGTTATTTCAACTCAACAAAAATAAAAATTTTTATGATATTATTTTTAATCTAATATAAATGACTTATGTTGGTAAAGATGGTTCTATCTTTGGTGTATCTCAAGAACTGGATATTGATTTATCAAATTATTATACAAAGGCACAGGCTGAACGACATAAATATAATATAAACAAAAATCTTAACATGAAAAATGCTTATAAATTAAAAAATTATCCAAGCCCGACTGACGCGAATGACTTGGTGAGATTAAGCGATTTATCACAATATATATATACTTAAATAAAACGGCTGTGTATTCCAAAGATACAGAAGTGTTGATATTATCTCCAGGTCATACAGAATTCACAGTTCAAATTAAAATAAATTTTTATAAAGAAGGGCGTATCGTTTGTATGAGAATAGAACAATGGGGGTATGATATGAATGATTTAGGGTATAATTGGTCATTTAAAATTAACCTCGAAGACCTGGAACAATTAAATCAGTCTCGTAAGGAAGAATATTATGCACTTGGTATCGAGAATGAGTTTTGTGGAGCCACGATTAGTAAACAACAAATAAAAGAATTTAATAAGGGTAAATATAATAATGGTTTTGCCCTTGTTTATCTCATGAAAACAGAAAAAACAGGATTATATATAATAAGTAAGGAAATACAAAATGATTTAACTATGGGAAGATGGGGAGGTGTTTCGTGCCATAATATTATTCTAACATATATTTCTAATACATAAATGACAGCAAGAAGGCTTCAAGAAAATTATCATTTCTGTGTCCAAGCATACCTTCAAGAAAAGGGTATTCGTTATTTTAATAAATATGTTCTACAACATAAGAATGAGGTATTTTCAATAAAAGATTGGCATTATGCTGATGTTGATAAACCGACAACTTTAGATTTAATTAGAATGTTAAATAATGAAAAAATAAGGTTAAGAAAAGGTAAGGCTCTTTTAGAAATTCAAAAGAAATTTTATTGGTTTCCTGTTGTAAAAAAAATTATTTTGGATACAGGAATAACAAGAAATCCTGATGAATATATGTGTAATATTCTATGGGGTGTAAGCGATTCAAGGATAGTAAGGGATGAGGAAGGAGTTGAAGAAGAGGGAAGAGGAGAAAAAGGAGAAGGAGGAAAAGGAGAAGAGAGAGAAGGAGGAAAGAGAGAATAGAGAGAGGGAGGAAAGAGAGAAGAGAGAGAGGGAGGAAAGAGAGAAGAGAGAGAGGGAGAAGAAAGAGAAGGAGGAAAAGGAGAAGAGAGAGGGAGGAAAGAGAGAGAATGAATAAATATCAAAATATGGAAACCAGTGAGATTCAAAAAAAATTGGTGGTATTACAGAAAATAACTCAACCCACCGAGGAGGAAAACAAAGAATTGACAAGTCTATTTGCAATACTTTCGACAAGACTATTAGCATCGACAAGATATGGATTTTAATTCAAGTTTTTCATTTTTTTTTTTCTTAAATAAATGGAGGAGAGAGTGAAGGCATTTCTAAGGATTCTTTATGTTTTAAAAATTAAGATTCAAATGTGCATGTTGGAAACTAAAAAGGTTTTTGCACTCTGCAGGAATTTTTCTCATAAATAAATGAGTTATTGTCTCAAATGTAAAAAGAAAACTAATACTAAAAATATTTCATATATTAAAAGTAAAAATAACAGGGTTATACAAAAAGGTATATGTTCGGTGTGTGGTTCAAAAAAAAATCAATTTATCTCCAAACACAAACTCGGAGGAGATATACAAAAGTTTTTATCAGGAAGTAAATTTACAACTACTGGAATACCAGGGGAATTACATCTTCCAGGGTATTCTTTCTGTGGTCCAGGCACAAACTTGGATAAAAGATTAGATGAGGCAGACAATCCTAAATCCTGGAGTAAACCAAATCAATAGAGTTGATGAAGTGTGCATGAGACACGATATTGATTATGGGAATACCACAACGTTGGAAGAAAAGCATGAAGCCGATAGAGAAATGTTGTATAATTTGTCTCTGATACAAAATCCAACCTTGAGAGAAAAAGTTGATAGGTTCATCGTGAAGAAGATGATTAGTGCTAAATTGAAACTTGGACTTGGAAATTCAAAAAACTTATAGGCTCTAATGATGCCATTAAGACTGAAGAGCAATTAGCTGATGAATTACATAAACCAATATTCACAAAGTTTCAGAGAAGGAAAGTTTATTCCAAGGAAGTTGATTATATCTGGTCTGCTGATTTGATTGAACTCAATAATGATAAGGGGTACAAGTATGCTTTAACCGTTATTGATTTGAGGAGTAGATATGCATGGGTTGTCCCTTTAAAAAACAAAACAGGTAATACTCTTATGTTAGCTTTTCAACAGATATTTAATAAAAGTAAGAGAAAACCTAAAAAATTGTGGACTGATGAGGGTAGAGAGTTTTATAACAAGACATTTATGAATTTTCTAAAAAATAACAGTATTACATTATACAGTACCTTTAATGAAGGGAAGGCAGTTGTTGTTGAACGTTTTAATCGTACCTTAAAAGAGAGACTATATAAAAAATTCACACAACTCGGTTCACAACAATGGTCATCTTTTATTCAGGATATTGTGGATAAGTATAATGACACGATTCACACGTCAACAAATATGAAACCATCAGAAACATTTACAAAATTAAAATATGAAAAAGAGATTAATGTCAGAAAACCTAAGTTCAAAGTTGGTGATATCGTAAGAATATATAGGTGGAAATCTCATTTTGAAAAGGGTTTTACTGAACGATGGACGAAAGAACTTTTTAAAATTGTTGATGTAATAGATACGGTTCCTTGGACTTATAAAATATATGATTTGGAAGGGGAAGAGATTTTAGGTTCATTTTATTCACAGGAATTACAAAAGACAAAACTAAGCAGATAATACACCTTTGTGGACACTCGAGGGCCAAGTCCGAGGTGTATAACAGTATATAATGTGTGTCAAGGGGTGGACGTTCTTAGATCTGTGAACCCCAAACACAGAATCCTCAACTGAATAGTCAAGGTTTAACTTTTGTTTGTGTGTGTGTGTGTGTGCAATGGGAGCAATAGGTTGGCGCTTCACTCCCTCCTACTATACACCGTTGTGGACACTCGAGGGCCAAGTCCGAGGTGTATAACAGTATATAATGTGTGTCAAGGGGTGGACGTTCTTAGATCTTTGAACCCCAAACACAGAATCCTCAACTGAATAGTCAAGGCTTAACTTTTGTTTGTTGATGTGTATGTGTGTGTGTGTGTGTCCCAACCCTCACATTCAAAATCTCAACCCCAACTCAATCCTCACCCAACACAATGTCTTTTTCAAAATGAGATTTCCACCTATATATATATATATATATATATATATATATATATATATATATATATATATATATATATATATATATATATATATATATATATATATATTTTACGTTTTTTTTTTTTTTTCTCTTCTTCCAATTCTGTCTTTTAAGGCTTTCAGGTTTGATAACATAGAAAGAGGGAGTAAGAACTTTCTTGATAGGTTTAAATCCCAAAGAGTGGTAGCATTTCAAGTCTTCAAAATAAACCCAACTTTCCAAGTCTCCAAGGTAGTTATTTAAACCATCAAGGCAGAACTCATTTACTGATTTTTTCAAAATTTGTGAGTCTCCAAGGTAGTTCCCATATTTAGAACCATCTTGGCAGAACCCTTTTCCTGAGTCTCCAAGGTAGTTATTTAAACCATCAAGGCAGAACTCATTTACTGATTTTTTCAAAATTTGTGAGTCTCCAAGGTAAAACTTGTATTCTGGCTCATCAACGTATAACTTGTTCAGTGGGTATTGTCTTGATAACTCACAATGAGTACTATTGCTGTAAAACTCTTTTTCAGGATTTTGCTGGTCTCCAAGGTATAACTCTTTGGTTGGGTCATCAAGGACGAACTCGTTCTGTGGGTCTTGGTCGCTCATAAGGTCTTCAACCAAGCCAACAATTTCGCCCCAAGTTGTAGCAAAAGCAGTATTTTCATTTCGTATTTCAGACACAATTTCCTGTGAGAGAAAATAATAATGTATTAATTAAGTTATTTCATTATTAAATGAGTATGCTTCAATCAAAGTTTGAAAATAGGAAAATAAAAATCTTACCTCAATGGATAAGAGGTTTGAATCCAGTTCATCAACTTGAAGGTTTAGTTCCATACAAGTCAGAGAGTTCCAAGGAACCCCAAAGTCATCCCACTCAAGGTCTTGGTCGCTCATAAGGTCTTCAACCAAGCCAACAATTTCCCCCAAGTTGTAGCAAAAGCAGTATTTTCATTTTGTATTTCAGATACAATTTCCTGTGAGAGAAAATAATAATGTATTAATTAAGTTATTTAATTATTAAATGAGTATGCTTCAATCAAAGTTTGAAAATAGGAAAATAAAAATCTTACCTCAACAGATAAGAGGTTTGAATCCAGTTCATCAACTTGAAGGTTTAGTTCCATACAAGACAGAGAGTTCCAGGCAAGCACACAGCACACCATTGCCAGCAAAAACAAATGTTTAAAATGGAGCCTGGGTTTGAAGCTTTTATAGAGAAAGACTGGTGGGTGTGGTTTCCTTTGGAAATTCCCTGGGCAAGCCTAGGCAAGCCTTCATTGGGAAATTTTTCAAAACCATAACATCCTGTAATTTTCTAGTGATTTCTTTGTGAGTCAGAGATGAACTGGAAATGATGTAAGAGTGGGCGGGACTAAGCAAAAGTAGGCGGGGCTTAGGAAAAGTGGGCGTGGCTTAGAAAAATACCTTATTAAAAGTGGGCGGAGCCTAGCAAAAGTGGGCGGGGCTTAGGAAAAGTGGGCGGAGCTTAGAAAAGTGGGCGTGGCTTAGAAAAATACCTCACGAAAAGTGGGTGGAGCTTAGCAAAAGTGGGCGGGGCTTAGAGAAAGTGGGCGTGGCTTAGAAAAAATACCTCACGAAAAGTGGGTGAGCTTAGCAAAAGTGGGCGGGGCTTAAAAAGTGGGCGGGGCTTATTGAATACCTTGTGGAAAGTGGGCGGGGCTTAGCAAAAGTGGGCGGGGCTTAAAGAAAAGTGGGCGGGGCTTAACAAAAAAATAACCTGTGGCTCAGGAGGTGGTCAAACAAGAGCATTAAGAGAAGTTTATCATTTCGTAATGGCACAAAAGGGGTATCTTAAAAAATATAAAGATTCAAATGTTTTGTTTGTCAATATTTTAGATGGGGATTATTGTGCAAAGAAAATTAAACTATTGAAGGAATTTGAGAATGAACAAATCTTTATAGGTTCAATGAGTGAGCTGTTCAACCCCCAGGTGTTCAATTCAATGAGGTTCAACCTCCAGGTTAAAAGGGGAGACAAATAAATATACCTTGGGATAAAAAGGGGGTTTATTTTTAGGGAAAAAAAAGGGAATCGCTGAAAATCCCCCATTCATTTACATGGGGAAAAATGAGCCAGAATCAGTATTCTTACCCTACTGACATGAATATGCATGAGGCAAGACATGGTTATGCATACAGCAAGACATGGTTATTCATACGGCAAGACATGAATATGCATGAGATAAGACATGAATGTGCATTAGGCAAGACAAGAATATGCATGAGGAAAGACATGAATGTGCATTAGGCAAGACAAGAATATGCATGAGACAAGACAAGAATATGCATGAGACAAGACATGAATATGCAGGAGACAAGATATGAATATGCATGAGACAAGACATGAATATGCAGGAGACAAGACATGAATATGCATGCGGAAAGACATGAATATGCATGAGACAAGACATGAATATGCATGAGACAAGATAAGAATATGCATGAGACAAGACATGAATATGCATGCGGCAAGACATGAATATGCATGCGGCAAGACATGAATATGCATGCGGCAAGACATGAATATGCATGCGGCAAGACATGAATATGCATGAGAGAAGACATGAATATGCATGCCGCAAGACATGAGTATGCATGAGACAAGACAAGAATATGCATTAGGCAAGACAAGAATATGCATGAGGAAAGACAAGAATATGCATGAGGGAAGACATGATTATGCATGAGGCAAGACATGAACATGTATGCGGCAAGACATGAACGTGCATGAGGCAAGACATGAATGTGCATGAGGCAAGACATGAACGTGCATGAGGCAAGACATGAACGTGCATGAGGCAAGACATGAACGTGCATGAGGCAAGACATGAAGATGCATGAGGCAAGACATGAAGATGCATGAGGCAAGACATGAATGTGCATGAGGAAACACATGAATGTGCATGAGGAAACACATGAATGTGCATGAGGCAAGACATGGACATGCATGCGGCAAGACATGAATATGCATGAGGCAACACATGACTGTGCATGAGGGAAGACATCAATATGCATGCGGCAAGACATGAATATGCACGAGGCAAGACATGAACATGCACGAGGAAAGACATGAATATACATGAGGCAAGACATGAACATGCATGAGGGATGACATGAATATGCATGAGGCAAGACATGAATATGCATGAGGCAAGACATGAATATACATGAGGAAACACATGAATGTGCATGAGGAAACACATGAATGTGCATGAGGCAAGACATGGACATGCATGCGGCAAGACATGAATATGCATGAGGCAACACATGACTGTGCATGAGGGAAGACATCAATATGCATGCGGCAAGAGATGCAGATGCATGCGGCAAGACATCAATATGCATGAGGCAACACATGAATGTGCATGAGGAAAGATATGAATACGCATGAGGCAACTCATGAATACGCATGAGGCAAGACATGAACGTGCATGAGGCAAGACATGATTATACACGAGGCAAGACATGAACATGCATGCGGCAAGACATGAATAGGCATGAGGCAAGACATGAATATGCACGAGGCAAGACATGAATATGCACGAGGAAAGACATGAATATACATGAGGAAAGACATGAACATGCATGAGGGATGACATGAATATGCATGAGGCAAGACATGAATCGGCATGAGGCAAGACATGAATATACATGAGGCAAGACATGAATGTGCATGAGGCAAGACATGAATGTGCATGAGGCAAGACATGAATGTGCATGAGGCAAGACATGAATGTGCATGAGGCAAGATATGAATGTGCATGAGGCAAGATATGAATATGCATGAGGCAAGATATGAATGTGCATGAGGCAAGCCACGAATAGGCATGAGGAAAGATGTGGGCAAAGCATAAAAATTCATGAAGCAAAACATGAATATACATTTTACATTCAATCTTGCTTACATCACAGTTGATACTTTGAGACCTGGGAGAACTCCATTCCACATTCTGAAACCCATATCTGGAGATAACTACTACCAAAACACACACACACACACACACACACACACACACACACACACACACACACACACACACACACACACACACACACACACACACACACACACACACATATATACGATGTGTTTGTCTGTCGATGAGCAGGATATCTCGAAATGTTATGGACAGATTCAGAGGAAACATGGTGGACAGGTTGCTTGTGTGACAAGAACGAATCGATTCGATTTTAGTTTCGATCCAGATGCGGATTCTTGAAGAAAAAAATTTATAACCTCCACCACCGAAGATGGAAGGTTGTTTTCACCCGCCTGCTTGTGTGTTATTTCAGGAAAAAAAATTTCACCAAGTATGTTGGGCTGTAGAGTTTGTGTGTGTTTGTCACGATTTTTGGCCACAGTTTTCAATCAGGCATCCTGAAATGTTTTATGTGTGTAGGTGATCGGCCAAGAACAGTATAGTATAAGTTTGGTGAGAATCCGGATACCAGAGTAATTTTTTTAAGCGATTTTTCACCATTGAGCGATCGGGCCAAAAATTTTATATCGCACAATGTCTCAAAATGTTATGGATGGATTCGGACGAAACTTGGTGGACATGTTGTATGGACTGTCACAAGGACCAATTGATTCGATTTTGGTGAAGATCCGAATCCGGATCCAGACCAGAGATTTTTTCAAGCGATTGTTCACCATTGAGAGACAGGGCCAAACACGATACACTGCACAATATCTCAAAAGGTTATCAATGGATTCCAACGAAACTTGGTGGGCAGGTTGGTTGTGCCACGAGGAGGAATTGATTCAATTCTGATGAAGAAGTGGATCCAGATAGGAGAATTACCTCATTTTTAACTGATTCTTCACCACTGAGATGGGGCTAAAAACGATACTACATGATATCTCAACAAGCTCAAATGAGCCAAGATCCTTGTCCTCTTCATGACGACGTCATAAAAACGAAAATGACGTAATTGTGATGCATCAGGTTTGCGATAAATTATCTCTGCTAATGCCCGGCTCGATTCCCGCAAACAAAATTCAAACAGCTTGCCTAGTTTCGGAGATAATGGTATAGGCGATTTCCATTCGCGGTGATATTATGACGTCAACTTTTTTTCTAGGAAGAATTTCCAAAATCGGAGATGGGTCCTGCCTGCGTGTGGGCTTTCTGCATGTGCATGGCAAGTTTCACGAAGATCCGATGAAAACTCTGGGTTGTGAAACAAAAAATGTCAAAAAATAGGAATGACGTCATAAAAATTTATATGTCGTCATAATGATGTATCATATGTGCGCGAATTCATCTCTGTTCATGCTCTGCTCGATTCCCGCAAACAGAATTCAAAAAGCTTGCCAAATTTCGGGGATAATTTTTTAGGCGAATTCCATTAGCGGAGATCTTTTGACGTCATAACTTTTTTTCTCGGAGGAATTTTCAAAATCGGAGATGGTTACTGTCTGCACAGGGTATTTTTTTACATATATACGCCAAGTTTCAGGAGGTTTCGATGAAAACTGTAGGCTGTGAAACAAAAAAGTCCACAACAACAACAACGTGAGTAAGACTTAGAGATCTTCCACAAGGATCATGCCATTAGATTTTAGACTTGGTCCAAAGTCCAATATGGCCACTATGGCAGCCATTTTGAAAAAATATTTGAATTTTTGTTTTTGCATTTCTTCATGTTTTAAGTGATTCCCAACCCCCCCAAAAAAATTGTTAGAGAAAAAAAACAACAAATTTTGCAACTTTTTTTTCAAAAAAAATTGTTTTTTTTGGCATTTCTACATGTGCGTCGATCGAGTTTAGTTTATTAAATCGTGGTTCAGTAGAGTCTGATCCGTTTTGACCTACAATGAATAGGATATCAGGTTCACTTAAGTGACCCAGCAGTATTGGCGGCGGAGGTTTTGCACTCTACCGAGTGCTCCCCCTCTAGTTTTGTTCTGTTACGTCCTGATCCGTTTTCTGTTTCAGCTCCTCCATGAGCCTCGACTTGGTATCCCTCAAAACATTCAAAGTTTGGACCTGCATGATGTCCAGCTGCATACATAAGTCCGCACTGGCCCAATAAATGCCCATCATTCATACCTCTCAACTCTGGCCAGTGAACCGAGGATGATGTAATAAAACACGAAATAAATTTCACTTCGATCAAGGAGTGGAGCCGTAGCAGTAACACTGAGAAGAACAATTTCAAATCGAAAGCACGTATTTTCACATTAACAGCTTTATTATACAGAAGATATTACCTACAGGCAAACCTCAACACGCCTGGACAGAAACAAGAGTCTGACTCCCTTTTGGGATCACATTATATCTCCTCCATGAGCAGGTTTGAGCCATTATGGACAGGCTCGATCTTAACGGCCACAGCCCGAAGAGAGTTTCCATTTGGCCGCTTCAAGCACAATAAGACTGTTTTGACCCACGTTGCTTCCGTGGGCTATGTTCGTAGTTTTGACGCATCGTGATGAATCTCTTGGTGACACAGAGGCCATTTGGCCCTTTCATGCCTGTGCTTTATCCGAGACAATTAATTTAATACATCAGATTATTCATCTATTACCAACAATCCTTGACATAAAATTCGATTTTAAAACATTGGCGTTTCTTGGATAATTGTCAACATCTTGTTGGAAATCTGCATACGTACTTTGTGAATACAAATGTAAAGTCGATTACATTACTCAGATAAATTAATTGTTTTATCCTCGTTGTTGCTCATTTACCAGTTGTGTGGACCGAGCAGCCGCAGAAGGACGAGGAATACGCAGACAAAAAGCCAAGGAGACGGACAGAAGTTAGTGACGACTTTTGTTAACGGCATGGCGTTGGATACTGATGACATCACAGACCCAGTCTGAGGTGTCATTTACAGTCGATGGAGATGCAACTGAGGCTGTTCTAAACAGTTCTAATCTGCTAGTGGAGACAAGGTGGGAAAAAATTAAATGAAGAGAGAACTTGGGGGGGGGGGGGTGAGGGGGGCACTGTGAAAAATAACTGAAAAGAGAAATTAAATTAAATGAGGCACACAAAGGAGGGTTTTAACATCCCAATTTGTCTCAACAAATCGATTCCCCCTTTGCACTCCAATGCCAAATGTCACACACGATGAGCCTCTGCCCAAAAGGTGCACAAAACAAACGAGGCCCCACTTCCTCAAAGCTGGAAATTAAAAACAAACAAAAGTTATTCAGACCAAAACGAAATTTAAAAAAATACAGAAAGTCCAAATTCCATGGAGGAAAAACAACCACATGGGATTTCCAAACACATTTCTTGATTGGCATTATAGGATAAAAGAAGAAAATAAAAGATTCGAAAACTCATCTTTCAAGTTTAAGACACGGGGATACACAAAATAAGTGAAATAATAAGTGGGAAAAAAATTATGACAGAGAAGACCACTTCTCTCCATCAGATGCTTTACAGGACAACAGCAACGCTACAGCGTGGGGGCACTCATGCCAAGTGAGTCGAGCAGGACACACTAATGACATCAATCTTTACGACGTTTCTTCCCGTCATCATGGTCCTTGTTTCGGCCTCCCTCAGATGCCCGTTTGCCCCCTCCGTGCTGTTTTGCCTCTTCCAAGAACTTGTCAAGGCCAAAGGGATCCTCCTCATCCCGCTCAAACTGTACTGGACCATCGCGCCGCTGCCGACGATCTGCACCATCAAACTCCTTATCAGGAACAAACCTGCTCCACAATGACCATAAAGGGAAAGGGGGGACGTTTGGGAGTTAGCACTACATCTGATGTAACCAGACTGAGTCTGACTGCAAAATACAAGAATAATATAAAAAAAAAATGTGTACAGGGTGAGTCAAAAGTAGCACCCGATTTCTGTTTTTTCGGCTGGCAGATTCTTTCTGGGAAGTCATGTTGTTAATAATTGTCTTGCAGATTATTAATTTTCGTAATTTATTTATTTTTGATTTTGTTTTGCAGGTTATTGCTGTGAGTTTGGAAAGTCACTGAATTTGCACCAAATTTAGCTTGATGGCACAATTAACAGACACAATTGTGTCTCCTGGGCTGCGAATAACCCAAGAGTGACAGTTGAGAAGGAGGTAAATTTACCTGGTGTGACAGTTTGGGCAGCCATATCTCCATTAGGGATAATTGGACCCTTTTTCTTTGAGGGATCTGTCACTGCAGAAATTTACCTGGAAATGCTGCAAACCTTCTTTTGGCCCAGGGTACAAGATCAGGACTGTGATTTCCAGCATGATGGAGCTCCACCTCATTATGGACGTTATGTTCATCAGTGGCTTGATGAAAACCATCCCAGAAAGTGGATCGGTCGCCGTGGTCCAATCGAGTGGCCGGCACGCTCCCCAGACCTTGCACCTCCAGATTTATTTATTTGGGGGCTCATAAAAAGCCTCGTACCATTCAGGAATTGAAGGCTCAAATCACTGCAAAGTTTGAGGAAATTGAAATCGAACTCTGTAGACGCGTGTGCCGCTCTGTGCATCGATCATGAGGGAGGGCACTTTGAAAATTGCAAGTAAAACAGCTTGGTACAGTTCCGTAATAATTTTTTCTTGAATAAATGGTTCGATAAACATGTCATTCATTTATTTCTACCTTCTTGTACACCGCAATACAAATGGCAAACACACAATCAACTGACAGAAATTGGGCGCTACTTCTGACTCACCCTGTATTTCCGAAATCAAACATTTCCAAAGCAGACACAATCATGACTCCCGATTAAACAAGGAATGATCGTCCAATAATTTTCTGGGATGTTATATGTATTGACGGATGACAGAATGGCTTAGCTGTAAATTTTGTCGAAGTGAGAGCCATGAAAAAGTGGTTATAACCATCGCACCACTGCTGTCCATACCTGCTCGTCTTCACGAGGGTGTCCAGGTCGTCCCCATAGAGTTCCTTGTCCACATTCTTGCTTGGCCTGTATATGCTCGAGCCAACCTCCTTGGTGTTCCTCCACGGCTGGTCGTAAACATTGTACATGTCATCCTCCCCTCCCGCAAAGCCACTATCCATGCCCTGTTGATCGCACGGATGGAATGGCATCATGGGAAGAACGTGATGTCGATCAATGAAAAGTTTATGTATCAACGAGGATTTGGAAATCGACAAAAGTATCTCCGTGCACAGAAAAGTTCAACGAAATGCCGAGTTAAAACACCTTCTCGATCCCATGATGAAACGGAATACCAACAAGGAACCCAAAGAAGTAAAGAGCAAAGATGGAGTCATCAGGAGGAACCTGGATTGGATTCGGGTTTCAACCGCTACTCCACTACCCTCATACCCATCCAGGCACAGCCAAGTGAGCCTCATAGTAAAATTTCTGCAAGAATTCACTTCTCCATAGACAGATAGATAACGGAAGAGAGGAAAAGAGATGAAAGAGAAGAAAAAGCATGAATTATAATGAATAAAGAGAACTGTGAATAAAGTAGAAAAAAAAAACGTGAAAGGAACAAAGAACAAAGATGTCGGGAAGAACCCGGTCAGATAGATTTCAGCAGTTACTCCCGAGGCTCAAACACAGCAACATGTACATATAAACCAGAACGGCAGACAATCATAATGCTCAATTTGAGGGTTCAGGGATGATTGAAATGGGAGTGAAATTGAACGCCCCAGGAAATAGAGGGCTGGGAGAGGGGGCGAGAAATCACTCAATTTCTATGAAAAATGTATTTGTTGGTTATTTCAATAAATCTTCAACCAGGCTTTGAACAAAATGTGAGAGCAAGAACATGAATTCAGAGTGTGGCTCAGTCTCTCTTACCCCACCCCCCCCCCAAAACAATTCTCAGGCTAATAGTGGCAGCTGAACGAGGGTGCGTCAAAGAAAACCTGAACTTCAATACCCATAAAGCACATATTTCCTGCTTTGATGCATGCAGTGACAATCCCAATGACGAGTGAGGAAAGAGAGCGATAAAGAACTTTCTGGTCATTGAAAACATCAAGACTGTTTGAATTTACAGGTGAGTGGCAGCAGCACAGCAAGATCATGACTGCCCGTCTCAGACGCCCAGGTACGAAAGAGCACCTTGGAAGGGCAAGAAGTTTCATGAATGAGGCCATAAACAATGATGTCCTGCCGATGGCTATGAACACGTTTCAACACTGAAAGCATCCAAAATGAAAGTGGTGAATGATAGAGACCTTCAATATTCTGACTCTGGCCTAAAGTTCAACGAAAGTTCACCGCAATAAAAGTGCAAGAAACACAAACAAGTGTAGGGGGAATCAACGCAAAATAAAACGACCATGTTTAGGGAGGAAAGGTGGTTAATGAGAGTGCATTTACACAAACTCACAAATGGAAAACATAAACAATGCTTCCCATGCAAGTGAACCTACCCCCGCCCCGTCTTCCCCTTCCCCCATCCCCCACTCCATGGACGTACCCGGGTCTGACCGAACAGCCTCTGGTCATACTGCACTTCGTTGTTGTTCAGGCGTGCGTTCGGCTGACCCAGAGCGATCTGCTCACTGATATCCCGGTCCTGGTCACGCTGCAGCTTGGACCTGCACGAGTTGTGTTCGGAAGCTTTTAGCATGAAGAACATCAACAGCTGAACACCGATGTGTCCCGGAAAAGGAGTGCAAGCTGGCACCAGCACGAGTCGAGGTACAAACCTCTTGTCAGGGCCGGCGCGCGCGATGTTGCGATCATGCTGCCTCTCTTTGTGCCGTTCAAGACGTATCTCATCCCTCTCAGCCACATCGGGATCTTCAGCTGCAAACAATGGTGGCACGGACAATCACTCGACACATGTTTATGATGTTTTCAGGAACCAAAAATGTAAACAGCGAAAATAGCTTTGGGTGGTTCGAGTCATTACAAACAGAACTTTTCCGAAACACTTTGGGTCTGAAGTGCAACTGGAATTTCCAAAAACCGAAGCAGCCAAGTCTTTATTACAATGGCTCACTCATCAATTCAGTCAACGAGACATCATGATGATGAGGCTCTTTAAAAGCAGCACACCTCTTTCTCCGTAAGCCTTGATCCCAGCTCTCTTGTCACGTGCGAGCTGAGCGAGCTCTCGCAGTTTTTCCTCCTTCTTTTCCTTTTCCTTCTGAGCCATTTTTCTTTCCACCTGGGCTCTCATCTCCACAGCTTCCCTTGCCTGCAGCGAAAAGGTTCAACGTCACAAACTGAGCCAGCAGGGAAGAAGGATTGGAAGACTCAGAAGAGAGACGACGAGGGCACACCTTCCTGTCGGCAATGTAAAGTGCTTCGGCCAACTTTGCAAAATTTTCATTGATGTGCACGGTCTGAAGGCCCCTGCCGTCTGCGGCCAGCCTCTTGTCCAGCGGGATGGTATAACCCTGTACACAATACACCACCACAAAGCAGCCTTTAAAAGTGCAAACACAAAATGCAATAAACACCACTTCGTTAAGAACAGATCAATAAAAACAGCGCTTGATTAATCCATCAGTTCATTCAGAGCTTCATTCATTCATCAGCTCATTTACTCGAGTAAAGGCACACCTTGGCATTTTTCCAATTGGAAATACAGGGTGGAATCTTCCATTCCTGTTGTTCTTTCACAGTCATCTTCCTGGTAGGCGAGTGCATGACAGGCGGAGGGGGCGAGGGAGGTCCACGGGGAATCTTCTTGTTGATCCTGAGAACAGGAGGCAGGATAACCCCATAAACGCAGTGCGAAATGCACAGGTGGCACAATAGGTGAGAAAACCTCAAAGAGGGTGCAGATAAACTCAAAGATGGGACAAGGAATGCCAAACCAGAGATCCATGACGTGTAATGGGGTAATCAAAGGGCTTACTTGAACCGTGCAGGTTCCATGGGATCTTTCTGCATCTCCACCATGCGGATAACGCGCTGCTTGGCTCCGGAATTGTACGCGATCCCCTGCTGGGCTGGAGTGTATCTGCACAGGAATGGAGCGGCGCATACATTTTAGGGAACCGCTTGTAACTCAAGAACCTCCACCTTCCAAATAATTTTAAAATATTATTATTACCTCCACGACTGAAGGTTTTCAACCCTGTCTGTTTGTTATTTCGCAAAAGTATTTTGCCAAGTATGTTGTTCTGTTGCATCTGTTTGTTTGTTTGTTTGTCACATTATTTTTGTCCACAGTTTTCAAGCAATCGTTCTGAAATTTTTGAGTATGAAGGTGACCGGCCAACAACAGTAACACGGATTTTTGGTCAGGATCCAGATCTGGATCCTGTAATTTTTAAAGTGATTCTTCATCAGTGAGAGATAGGGCCAAAATGAAAAATAGCATGATATTTGAAAAAGTTGTGGATGAGTTGTGACGAAACTTGGTGGATGAGTTGGTTAAGTGAAAAGAATAAGTCGATTCGATTTTGGTTTGAGGGTGGAGGAGTAGCAGCTGAAATGTGAATCCTATTCAGGTTCCTCCTGATGACTTCATCTTTGCTGTTTGCTTGTTCGGATTCCCTACAATCTATGTATAATTCCAGCAATCTCTGTGTCTGTCTGTCTGTCTGTCTGTCTGTCTGTCTGCCTGTCTACGACCGCCGTTTCTCGACGACTGCCAGTCCGATCCGATTGAAACTTGCCAGGAATATTGCTGGGGACCCGCGGATGTGCCTTTGAGGTTTGATATTAATCGGACGAGTGGTTCCCAAGTTACGTCCATTTATCTGTCGACCAATGACAAAACACGGTGCTATGACATCGCGAATGACGTAACAATTAAAGTTTATTATTTTTTTTATTTTTATTTTTTTGCACGATTGACGGTCCGATCTGATTGAAACTTGCCAGGAATATTGCTGGGGACCAGCGGATGTGCCTTTTCCAGGTTTTATATTAATCGCATAAGCGGTTCCCAAGTTACGGCCATTTGTCGGTCAACCAATGACAAAACACGGTGCTTTGACGTCACAATTGATGTTTATTTATTGGGTAGTCGATGTCGTCGAAAAAAAAAAACTTTTCAAAAATTTTTTTTTTATAAATTTGTTCTACCCTTATCAGTATTTCCGTCGATATGTTGAGTCGTCGATCCAGTCGGAAAATTTTTTTTTTTTTTAATTTTGAAATCTGTTCTCCCCTTATTATCAGTTTTTCCGTCGATATGTTTGTCTGTCTGTCTGTCTGTTGGGTAGTCGATCCAGTCAAAAAAAAAATTTTTGTTTTTTTTAATTTAGAAATTTGTACTACCCTTATTATCAGTTTTTCCGTCGATGTTTGTCTGTCTGTCTGTCTGTCTGTGTCTGTTCGGTCCAGTGCTCCGTTAATACAATGGCGATTTCGATTAAACTTGGTTGGTAGGTTTATACCATGACCAAGTTGTGTGCAAATGAGAACCGTTGCTCTGGACACCACCGTTGCCGAGCAACGGGACTTTGAAGTTTTTGAAAAATCATTAAAAAATTATTTTTTCGAAAATCAAAAATCGGGCCATGAGCGACTGTGGGCAGCACATTCAGCCATATTGTCAAAGATTTCCAGCCGGATCCTATGAAAACTGTCGGAGAAGATAGACTTTGAGTGAACCCTGGACGAAAACAATAAAAAATCAAAGTTCGTTATATCTCAGAGACAATGAGTCAGATATACATGAAACTGGTATGGTAGGTTCATGGTATGTCCTAGTTATGTGTGA
Organism: Eptatretus burgeri; assembly: GCF_056783735.1. Classification (NCBI taxonomy): domain Eukaryota; kingdom Metazoa; phylum Chordata; class Myxini; order Myxiniformes; family Myxinidae; genus Eptatretus; species Eptatretus burgeri. The sequence goes on from NC_140973.1 coordinate 20,948,835, forward strand.
GAAAGAACCATTGCTAGGGACCCCTCCGTTGCCTAGCAACGGCCAAAAAACCTCTAAATGTGGGGGTATTTTCACGAATAAACAATCTGCAGCATTAACCCTTGAAGCTGGAATCAAGAATTTTCTTGTGCTTAATCCTCAGGTCATTCCCCCATCGAACGGGCCCATCGTGTCAGGTTCGATTGGGGAGGCGACTACCCATGTCCGCCAACCGGCTTGTTTGTCTGTCTGGCTGTCCCTCTATTCGGTCCAGTGCTCAGTTAATACAATGGCGATTTCGATGAAACTTGGTTGGTAGGTTCATACCATGACCGAGCTGTGTGCAAATGAGAACCGTTGCTATGGACACCACAGTTGCCAAGCAACGGGACTTTGAAAAATCATAAAAAATTTACTTTTTCGAAAATCAAAAATCGGGCCATGAGCGATTGTGGGCAGTACATTCAGCCATATTGTCAAAACTTTCCAGCCAGATCCTATGAAAACTGTCGGAGAAGATACACTTTGAATGAACCCTGGTCGAAAACAATAAAAAAACGAAGTTCGTTATATCAGAGACAATGAGTCAGATATACATGAAACTGGTATGGTAGGTTCATGGTATGTCCGAGCTATGTGTGAGAAAGAACCGTTGCTATGGACCCCTCCGTTGCCTAGCAACGGCTGAAAAACCTCTAAATGTGGGGGTATTTTAACGAAAAAACAATCTGCAGCATTAACCCTTGAAGATAGAATCATGAATTTTCTTGTGCTTAATCTTCAGGTCATTCCCCATCGAACGGGCCCATCGCGTCAGGTTCTATTGGGTAGGCGACTACCCATGTCCACCTACCGGCTTGTTATTATTATTATTATTTTTTTTTGCAGGATTGACGTCAATTCTTCTTCTTCTTCTTCTTCGTTTGGTATGACGTCACAATCGACGCTGGGGACCTGAGAATGTGCCTTTTCAAGGTTTGATACCGTTCTTCATCCGTTTCAGCTGTTTCCCAAGTGTTTCCCAAGGTTTGAAAGCTGTTTTTTCCCAAGGTTCAAATTAATTGTTCAAATTATTAATTAATCCCAAGGTTTGAATTTTCCCAAAGGAAACAGCTGTTTCTCAAGGGTTTGAAAGCTATTTTTTCCCCAAGGTTTGAATTAATTGTTGTGCTTGGTAGACATTTGTGAATACATTTACAGAGAGAGGGGCGAGAGAGGAGGCGAGGGAAGGGGGCGAGAGAGGGGACGAGAGAGGGGACGAGAGAGGGGGCGATAGAGAGGGCGATAGAGAGGGGGCATCACAATTCAAGAGAGGGGGAGAGAGGAGAGAGGAGGGGTGAGAGAGTGGGGGCGAGAGTGGGGGCGAGAGAGAGGGGGCGAGAGAGAGGGGGCGAGAGAGAGGGGGCGAGAGAGAGGGGGCGAGAGAGAGGGGGCGAGAGAGAGGGGGCGAGAGAGAGGGGGCGAGAGAGAGGGGGCGAGAGAGAGGGGCGTCACAATTCTTCTTCTTCTTCGTTTGATATGACATCACAATTGACGCTGGGGACCTGAGTATGTTTCCCAGGTGTTTCCCAAGTTATGGCCATTTATGATACGGTTGGTCTGATGTAATTGAAAAAATGCCCCAATCCAGTCGTCGTTTACGAGAGCGAAGGAACGAAGCTGCACATACTGGCACGCACCTACGGGCCCGCACGGTGCTATGATGTCACGACACGTCATGACAGGACACGATGCTATGACGTCATTTCTGATGTTACAATTTTTTTTTTCTTTTGCACGATTGACGTCACAATTCTTCTTCTTTGTTTGATATGACGTCACAATTGACGCTGGGGACCTGAGAATGTGCCTTTTCAAGGTTTGATATCGTTCTTCTTCATCCGTTTCAGCTGTTTCTCAAGTGTTTCCCAGGTTATGCCAGTGATGTCATGGCCACGCACTTACGGGCCCGCACTAGTTACTCCAATGCAGGATTGTACCTATTTGGTCTTCCAATTGATTTGAATTGAATTTATTTTAATCCCATTCTGAATTCAATTGAATAATAATGAACGTCATGGCTCATGGGTCAGGGTCAGGTATCCGATCAAAGCGGGGTTGCATCAAAGCGGGACGTCTTAGTACCCTGCCATCAAGTTAGAAAATGGCAGTTCTACTTATGTCTCTGATTAGTTACGTAACACTCCAGTACACAATCACCACACAAAAATCTCGGCGAGGGTCTTCAATCTCCGATTGCTCTTTTTCTTGTTCGTTCTGTTTCGCCAAGTGTCGTTCTACGAGTGATTTCTAGTTTGTTTCATCGTTTGCCTGTGCTCAGCAGAATATCTCAAAAAGTTATGGACAGATTTGGATGAAATTTGGTTGACAGGTTGGTTGTGTGACAAGGAAAAATTGATGAGATTTTGGTGAAGATCTGGATCCAGATACTCGAGTTTTTAAATTTTTTAAATGATTCTTCAACATCTATAGATGGTGCCAAAAAACGATATCCAGCATGATATCTCAAAGCGTATGACAGATAGTGACAAAACTTGGTGGATGAGTTGGGTTGGTGACAAGAACAAGCCGATTAGATTTTGGCTCAGGACCGGATGCAGATTTGGCCTATCAGTGGGATACAAACGCAAACTGTTCAGCCTGGCGGACGTATGCGCTCCAACGAGTGCTGCTCCAGTTATTATTTAAAATTGTTACACTTACATACAGTAAATCCTTTCCTTATTCTCTCTCTCGCTCTCTTTCTCTACCTCTCTACCGCTCCCACACATTATGCATTATTTATTGTGGGGAAATTGTTTTTGAACAACATAATTTTGTTTAACACCATACTTTTCAGGAACAGATCTACCGCGTTAAGTGAGGAATTACTGTACTTCTTGGAACTAATTGTAAGTGTTAAAGTTGGAACATCAGCAATCCTTTTGAAAAAAGAAGGGAAAGCATGATACACCGACTGGACAGGAAAAAAAAAATCAATTGGCCTTGTGAAAGTGAATTACAGTGAACAGCAAAAAAGCTTATCACATTCACAAGGCAAATGCAATAAGGGTTCATCCACAAAGCAGCAAAAGGGCCGGTCTGTGTACCGATCGTAATGCTTCACTTTATACCCTCCAAGCCAAACACCAAACTCGTAAGCACAATGTCGGTAAATTATCTCATCATCTCATTCTGCGACGGTTCTTTAGCGAACATTGAAAGCTTTCTCATCATGAGCTCCATGCTCTGACACAACACTTTTAAGCGATACACGATAAAGGAAGAGGCGCATGCCAACCGGCTTCCACGATGATCATTATTCTCTCGTTCATCCAGATATGGAAACAAATATCCAATTAGGTTTATGGCTCCTCGGAAGAAAACAAACATCCCTTTATGGAACTTTCCCAGCATGAGGAGTACTTCTGTACAGGTTGTGATACAATCACATCGAGGTCGGCACTCAAGGGCAACCCTTCCAAATATAAAACTGCGGTTGTGGCGAGTAAACAGCCAAGTTGAGCTATGTCTAGCAAAGATTCCAGGAAGTAAAGGGCGCCAAACCTCACCCGCTTGAACTCTGACCCCACGTTATAGATTCTTTGGCTGACAATATGTTTGAAATGCCCTTCAAGCTAGATGTCAATGATTTACATACTTTGCCGACAACAAACTGTTGAAAACAAGAAAAATCTACAGATGAAAATAAAAACAGAAAATAAACAACCTGAGATTAAGCAGACCAAAAGATGGAAAGGTGGACATGCAGCAATTGGGTAGAAGATCAGAAGGCACCAAATGATGGCAATTAGTGAAAATCCATTCGTTTCATTGAGGAAGGACGGGAGATAAAATAGAGTTGAATTATTACCAAATATATCAGGACCAGTATTTGAAACCTTCACAACATGCATGGCAACTTAGACGTGTGTGAGGTTGAACAAAAGGTCGCAACAGTGTTGCACGAAGGAGCTGCCATGAAACATTATTTAAGCTCAAAAGGCAAAGCATTAAACCTGCGCAGAACACCTGAGAGAGAAAAGTGCAAACAATGCAATTTGATGGACCCGGCAGCTGCGTCCGAGCGCATGGTGCAATTTCCCGCACTAAACGTTGCATCGATTTAACTCTCTGTTATGGTGACTTGCCACAGAAAAACACAAAACATCCGCTGCACGTTAAACAATTTGACCTTTACAGAGGGCTATTAAAACATTCGGAAGAGATCAGTAGCTTCTTCACAGGCGGCTTTGCAAACGAGCATCAAAACGCACGCACAACTACCGCACATGACTGCCAACTACACGTGGCGTGGTGTATGTGTTGTTCGACATGCTTTTTTAGGGATTAGGGCCATCCAGTGACGGCTATAGCAGGGATAAAGTTTACAAAAGAACTTTGCACCACAATTTGCAATAGTGATGATGTAATGCTTATTGTGGACCTTGAACATATATTTCATGCATGACAAGGACATTAGGAGACATAATTATACTGTACTTTTACGTGAATTACAATGACATTCGTAAATGTCAATGCCCAAATCACTATTATAGTATATGGATGAAAATTGAACCTGTAATCTTTGCATCATGAGATGAGTTCCTCCTTCGAATCCCTCCTTCCCCTACTACCACCACCACCACCACCACCAAAATGAAAGATTGATGAAACAACGGCCATACCGGATATACTGCGCAGGGGCCTGCTTGTCCGCAGCACGGACTGGCATCGCGGCTGAGATCTTTTCAGCAACCTGCTTCTCCAAAGCCATGCGGGTCTTCTCTGTGAGCTACAACAGTACAACGAGGCGGCATTCTAAACCAGGCTGCATTCTTAAAGCTACGAATAATAATCCACCTCCGCTCCGCCAACCACCCAATGCAGAAACTTATCCTCGATATCATGGGGGAAAGTTTTAATAAAATGCAGATCATCGGATCGAATCGTCATCGGCACTTCGTTCAATCATCATACCTCCCTGACAGACTCTTCATCCGGTCGCTGCAGGTCCGGAGCATCGTCATTCAAGACCTCTTTAGGAATGAGATCTGTATAGCGGCTGTAAATTACCTGAGAGCAAATGCACAATGAAGAGTACAAAAAAAATTAAACGCAAAATAAAGAACTAAAAACTACATCGGATCGGTGTAACACTGTCCACACTTTCAATGACATTCAATGAACAGGCTTAAAACACAAGGTGTTCCGATCATATTTGTACCATAACACCACATGATAATGTGTATGAAACTCAAAGTTGTACACTTTTGGAGCAAAAGAATCAAGTGTTGAGCAAGAAGAACAAAACACTTTGGTCCATCCAAGTGCTGCAGCTTTTGTGACTCGACGTTCGGCAGCGCGTTCAAAAGTAATGTACCTGGTCGCATGTGTGCACATTATTGTCACACCCACCTGGACGGAGGGTGTGACAAGAAAAGATCGTCAGAGGAGAAGTGCAAAATGCCTTGCATAAAGGAATTCCAAACGGAAGCGAAACCGCGTCGACATCGTTTCGATCTCTTTCGTGAAGCGAGCGTAAAAAATAAAACCCATCAATCTGCCCGTACTGACGTCACTAGTCTTAGTACCAACCGTTAACAGTCGCTTCACTTTGTGAAAGTTAACACGGGAGTAAATGAGCAAAGTTGACAAATGCGATAACCTGAAAATGTCAACATAAAGCTAAGCGTGTTTAACGTTTTGTATATTAGTATTTGTAGATCATATAGCTCCCCAACACGTAGAATTGAAGTAATCGGCAAAACAGAAGAAAATTTGCCCCATCCTCGGGTTACGTAAACCTCAACATACGTAAACTTGATTTTTAGTAAGCGCCCATGAAAATTAAAATTCTAGATTCGCCAATTCTTGTCACGTGTGCAGGTCGCGTCCGTCCTGGGGACAGGACGGACCCCCTGCACACATTGCACTTGTTGACTCAGGCTCCCACACCCTGACTGAAACCGGGACAAACCGCGCTCACTCCCCTCCTGCTCCTCACACAGCCGGGGCACCGGTGTTTCCCCCGTGGGGCAATGACGTCACTCGCGGCATGTATTTACTGTCTCCTGTCAGGACGCCGCAGCACCGTAGGATGAAGCAGAGGGTCCAGCGACCGAGCTAACGGACGTGGAAATGCGAAAGTGAAGGTGTGCAGGGGTGGAAGCTGAAGAAATACGAAAGAGCGAAAGCACCGAGACGGAATATGCAGGAAATAATGAATGACGAAGACGAATGTTGTGACGAGAAATGAATCAGCAAAGCGTGGAGGAGAGTGAAATAAAGAAACACGAGCGAACAAAGAAAGCGAAAGGAATGACAGAGAGGACGCAAAGAGGGAAGGGCAAGAGGAGACTGGTGTTCATGCGAATAATAATAATATAATCTATTGAGCCCCAAACAGAGTCCATAATCCCCCTCAAGCTGCAAAAGCTTCAAATCTCTGTCTTTCTACGCCCTTTCCTGTTTCTTCAAAGGTTCAGCATGCATCAATTTCCTGGAGAGTACGCCGGTCCTTCGGTCTCCCTGCTCTGCCTTTCGGCATTCCCTTCCCCCCGCCCCCCCCCCCCCTAGTATGTTGGTACTGCACATGTAAATGTTCACTTGATTATCTATTCCGTTGTCAGATTTTACTCAATGAAATTCGACTTGTGGAAAAATCGACTTAAGTTAGGGTCCCAGGAACGGAACACTTATGCCAGTCGAGGACTGACACACGTGCGCGCGCACGCACGCACGCACGCACACACACTCGCTCAGTGTCGCTCAAGACTCAGTAGCTCAGTGGGCTGTGGCCGTTGAAGCAATGAGGTCCTTGGGTTTGAGTTCCATTTTGAGTCAGAATTTTTTCACACCAGCCCCATGCAGGATTTCTTCCTGTATATTAAATTTCTATATGAGGTTTATCCCGAATACACCTCCACCGACACACAAACACGTTCGCATGGAATCAGGCCACTATCCTTGGCACCGGGTCATTAAAGGTGAACCATGAGATTCGAGGCAAATGAACGAGGACGCAAACTCCTGTGAAAACTCCATCAACCGACACATCAACTTGCATCCCACATACAAAGTAATACGCAATCAATTACAGCATCAACAAAAGGCAGAATAATTTGAATGCAGTATTGGCCATGTAGGGGGTTCGAGTGTTGGTAAAGCTAAAAAGCTGTTGGTCATTGGACACGGCAAATTGGTGGCGGAGTTACTTGTGGGAGTGCAAATGTGTAGTTTGTTGAATAGAAGTATGGCCCGAAAGTTACAATGGCATTCGTTATTGAAGGTACCGAACCTTGAGGTCTCCTGAGCTGCAGGACAGCCACCAGGAGAACGAGTTAATTTGGAAGAGCAGTTTCTGACCCAGGAACCGAAAGAGGGCCCTCGGCGTGTGAGTGCCAAGAGGGCATGGTGGGTGCAGGAAGAGCCCCATGGTAGGAGCCAGGGAGGGCTCAACAATTAGTTAGGAAGCAAGGAGAGATGCTCCAGGTTAACCCCAAGGTCTCGGCTACCATCGCGATATACAGCCAGGTGGGGAGGCTTGAGTCAGTGTCACACTACCCAGCCAGCTAATTGTGCCAAAGTTAGGGGGGATAGATGAGGGTCATTCCCAAATTCATAGGATGGGATCAGCAAGCAAAGCAGTGGGTAAATATTGGTCATTAGAACCATTATAATAAGGTTTAAAAGTCAAGCAATAAAGGTGTATTGATTATGCACTCGGACTCGGGTTTACATTAGATGCTCTCCACCACCCAATACAATGAGAGCGTGCCAGTGGTAAGGACAAAATAGGGAAACTGGCATTTAAGAGGACCCATTGAGTCCCAAACTGTTACAACAGGGTAGGTGCCACTCTGCCACTCACTCCACTGAGCCAAATAGGGCTACCAAATCAGGCAGTAAGCTTATCAGCCGCAACACCATTTTCTCCCCAGCGAGAAAAAAACGGATGAGAGCTGGCTGTCCTCTTCCCCGCTACCAAACCTCCTGCCAGTATCACCAGCCAGCGAGCAACAACACCGCTGCCTGCCTGCTGCCAAGCTTAAAGACCTGCCTGCTGCCATTTCCAAAATATACTTTTGCCCTGGTCTCTGACCTTTGTTTGCCGGCCCCAAGACCAAGGAATTGTTTCACTCTGTGACTCATTAACTCGTCGCCACCTCCTACATGAACTCTCAATTTCAATGATTGCTGTGCAACTCTTATATTTCCTTTTCATTTCTTATTTTGCAGGTACAGCAAGACATACATTGCTCCCTTACTAAAAAGTGAACCAAATCGCAATTGAGTAGCTCTCCTGGAATATGAAAAATGCTCACCATCGAGCCATTTAATTTTTTAATTGTGTGCATTTCAAACTCACCTCTTATCATCCCCCATCCAAAATCCTGATCTTTTCTACCCCTGTTAATCCACCCCAAACACACCTCGTTCAAATTCCCTGCTTTCCTTCCTGAAAGTCCCTGTAATGTCCATCTTGTATTCCCCATGTTCCCCGCCCCATCCCTCTCCCTTCCACAGATCTCCTAATGTCTCTGTTCCCCACTGTTTTGTCCTTCCCTCTCCCACCCCTCTTGTCTCATGCCCCCTTTGCTGTGTGTTGTGTTAGCTCTCATACGAGCCTCGACAAGGTATACAAAAAAAAAACTTTTTAGCAGCGTCTCACATAGCGAACGCTGCTCTAAGAGAGCTCGGCGTTCTTCTTCTTCTTCTTCTTCCTCTTGTGAAGACAAAACCTTTATATTAGGACTCGGCTCTTTTATATACACGATCCGGTTCTCCTTAAATACGAAACACCTGTACACATCCTCGCATTGAGGGTGCCTTTTGAGAGCGTCTATCATGAACTTTTAAATATATTCGGACATTTGCTTTTAAGTTTCGAAAAGTTGAAGTTACTATTTAAAGATTATTCCATTTAATATATTGTAATTTCGTAAATACACTATTTTCTCGTCATGAACGAAGATCGTCCATGACGGACGTGACGTGACGAAATATATATCGGAAGTTGTTGTTGTTGTTGTTGTTTTTTTATTCTTCTTCCTCTTCTTGTTCTTCTTCTGGTGAAGACAAAACCTTTAGGACGCGGCTCTTTGACACATTTGTCCTTGTTTTGAATAAGTAAGTAAGTGCTTCGGGATGGATGCACCTGTGAAGGAAAGGCTTCTGGTCGACAGAATATGTAGACGAGCGCATTCACTTCATTTTTAATGTTTTGGGTATTAGAGTCGGGCAGAATTGTTGTTGTTAAATAGTCATTTCTGTCCTCTCCTGGTCCGGTCCAGCTATGGGTGAGACTCGGGACGAGTCCAAGATGAAGGATGGGGCAGTGTTACAAAAAAAGACTAGTTAATGAGGGGTTAATTCTTCATCAGTTATCTTTCCCCAATTTGCAACGCTCAGAATCGGATGTCTGGGTCACGCCACCTGTCATCTTCATACTCGTCTCTTTCTCTTCAACCTGTGTTTAACTCGCAAATCACCCCCGTTATCATTTAACACCATATAACTGAACATCAACATGGCACGTCCACATGAGCTAGGTATGACCCCTCCCCAAACCTACCCCTCTGTCCCTACCACACACGCTCTGGCGATATGGCACATCTACTCTACACTAGCGAGGCGAGAGGAGACAGGCTATAAAAGGCAGCAGCATTTGCACGAACGAAGAGAGACACAAAGAGATGCCAGGGTGAGTGCAACCACAAGAGACCGAGGGAGGCACATGGCTCACAAGACAAGATACGTCAAACTGGTGGAGAAGGGTTTGTAAGGCGAAAAGGGGCCTGGAGGGTGTGTCTGATGCAAAGCACCACTGGCATCTCTGCTCAGCCTGTGATCCCAGGGAAGACCTCACACACATACACCACCACACCACTGTCGACTCTCTTCTGTTCTTCCTGTGTCCCTACCCGAGTAAGATTGGACTAAGGATAGCTGTGAGAACCGTTACAGTCGGGGTCAGTGGTTCTCAACTGGTGGCCTACGGGTCACAAGAGCTCCAAGTGACAGCCTATTTGAAGAAGAAAAAAAACAGGAAAGATGCTGTGAGTTTGGCATCTTCCGTCATCGAGTTGGCAAGCCAGAAGCAACATTAACATTTATTGTCACATCTGATGCAATTTAAATGCTATAACGGCGGCGAGGTGCTCCATTTGAAAATGTTCGATACACGTGGCTTTTTAATGCCTGGGGTCCGTAATAAATTATTGTATTGCAAATTAATAGTAGGATTACCAATGTATCGGGCTCCTTTCTACCAAGAAGTTTGGAAATGACATAAATAAATAAAAAAAATTACAGCGTTTTAATAAGGGTGAGCCTGTTCCGTATTACCATTCGAGCACAGTGTACTAATATGATTCACATCCCCCATCATACTCCTACAACTAGTATTGCTTCTTTAATGGCCCAATTATTTGCACCTTCTTGTGGGGTCAGCCGGGAAAGGCTTTGGGCCGAAGTCTTCACAAACAGGCTCGCCAAGCCTGGCGTTCAATTGAACGTGACTTGGGCAGGAATTTGTAATTAGTCCATGGAGTCGGCGATAAATCGTTTACTCTCCGTGAAGGACAATCAGAACTTTAACATCGACCGACTAATGCTAGCAGACAGTACACCCGGCACAACGTCCATCCGAAGCACGACACACATAGCGATGCCTCACCCCGCCTGCGAAACACGACCAATCCGACAGGTTTATCGTTTGGCCAGGAATCGAACCCAGACCAGTCAGTTCAATGGCGAGTGCATGGATAGGCAACACACCAATCGGAATGGAAACACTTTGCTTCAAACTGCATGTGTCTTCAGGGATTTTATCCCTGTGCTATATTTGTTGGCGTATTTAAGGCGTTATATTTTGCGGGGAACGTGAACAGATGCAGAGGTGTTTTTAAATCTTCTTCTTCGTCATAACGACGTCCATTATTCCCACCTTCTGTTGTTGGTCGGGCGGAACGAATCTTTTAACCAAATCTTTTTGGAACTGGCTGACCAGGCCTGACATTTGACTGTGACAGAAATATATAATTTGTCCAGGTTGCCGGTAATAACTCATTTCCTCTTCGCAAGGCAATGTGGGATCTTTCACGTCCACCAACAACCAGCGCTGACAGACCGGTCCTCCGACTCAATGTCCATCCGACAAACGGCACACAAATCGATGCCTTGCTCTCTATGTGAAACACCATGAGGGTGATGGTTTTAGCTGGGTCGAGATTTGAACCCAGACTATAGAGATAAAAGGATAAAGTGTGCTTTTTTTTTTTTTTTACATCAATGCTCTTTAATATTATTTGTGTATGAAAACTTGAATGCCATTCAAACAGATTTGATGAAAAATAGAGCAATTCCAATACTCTTCTAATAGCGTGTTATTTTTGATCGTTTGAAAAGGTTTTAAGTAACACTCAATCGATTGAAGCTTTCAATGCAACGCAAGGAACGATCCGCAGACATTTCAGCACTCACCTTGTCCTTGGAAACCCCTTGGCGGACAATTGCGTCATACTTGACTCTGCCCTCTGAGTCCACCTGCAGTGCCAAGGCATTCGAGGTTTTCTGCTTACGGCCCAAGTCCAGTGGAAACTGGGCCACGTGGATCTCAGGAAAAGCTCCACCATCAGCGAAATCCTGGGGAGAAACAGCATGGTCAAACAATCATTGGCAAGGTTAGCAGGTTGTAGCGCACATTCACACACACAAAGAGAGAGAACTGCGGTGCAAAACGGTTTCAGTTCGGATTAGTTCAACCGGAGCAGACCTCGACTGCGCGTGGAGTCCAACCCTGGCGATGACCATATGCAGGGGGCTCCGTCCGCGCTGCCACCAAGGATGCATGGCGCTGCGCCCTCGCTCGCTCCTCGGACTCAGCCTGATCCTGGGAGATCTGCGTGGGCGCTGGAAGGAGCCTACACAGACCCAGATAAGAAATATGGTTAAAACAAGGCAGATCCCCAAAGTTCATTTGAGATAAGTAAAACTTGAAACTAAATGAAACTGAAGACCAAGAAGGAACCCGAAGAAGTAAAGAGCAAAGATGGAGTCACCAGGAAGAACCTGGATAGGATTCGGGTTTCAGCCACGACTGCACTACCCTCGTACCCATCCATGCAGGTGCATCCAAGTGAGCCTTACAGAATTTTTTTTCTGCAAGAATCCACTTCTCCTTTGTAGAGAGAGATAAGCAAAGAGATGAATAAAGAGTAAAAGAGATGAAAAAAAAGAAAAAGAAATTATTTGATTTGTATAATATTATAAACAAAAAAAACACCACCATAAATATTGGAAAAAAGGAAAGGATCAGGAGGATCAATTTTGCTGTGAGTACTGCCAGAGAAAAGGTGTAGACACTATGATAGAGTGCAAAATCTGTGAAAGATGGTCTTGGCGACAATGCCACGGAATGTCAGTTGTACCGTATGACGTATTTGGTGATGAGACTAACCGCTGCCCATTGGTTCTGTGGAGAGTGTGAGGAAATGGCCATCCAGTCAATAAAGAAAGTCAACAATGATGAAAACCCATTAGAAACCAACAGAAAGAGGATGCAAAGGAGCTATGCTGATACTGTCAGACAAAGAGCCCCGGTCTTCTCAGCTACTGTCAAATCAGGTGAAGACAACAGGAGATAGTTCTGGAGGAGAGTCTGTGATTCTGAAGACTGATGAACATACCGGTGAGTGAGAATCCGTGACTACAAGAGTTGGTGTTGTTAATACAGTATCAGTGGATAGGTTGGTGGATCGAGAGAAGAGGAGAAACAACAATGTGATACACAATGTCGTCAAACCCAAGGGAGGAAGTTTCAGGGATCGCCAAATTGAAGATCGCAATGAGGTGATGGGCCCAACATTACCATGGGAAGTCAGGTGGATGGAGTAAATAGAGTCAAAAAGATCAGGCTAGGAGGAAGAAACTCAGCCAAGAATGTCAAACTGAGGGTTCTGTTGGAGCAACTGAAGGATTCTACACTGAGAAATGAAATCATGCAGTCAGCCAAAAACCTGGGAAAGACAAAAAAAAAATGGAGAAATACATTTATTGCTCCAGACATGACCAGAGATTGAAGAGCAGAGAGGAGAACACTAAGAGAACTGAAAAAGAGAAAGGATGAAGGTGAAGAGAATCTCGTGATTCGTAGACATAGACTGGTGTCATCGAGAGTGAGCCAGACAAATAATAAAAGGGATAACCAGGGTAGGGAACATAGTCCATGAAGGAGCTCCACCATGAACTGGAAGACCCCACAACTCAGATGGAAAGCAACATGCATGTCATGGCCCAGTTGCTTTTGATCCTGCACCAGGAGCACATCCACCACAAGACAGTGAAGGTGCAGTTGGTGGAGCAGATGTCCAGCAGCAGTGACTGGATGACCACATGAATGGACAACGCACCAGAGTCATCGAAAGATGTTAAATTATTGTACAGCGATGCAGATTCTCTGCCAAACGAAATGGTTGAATTGGAACTTTTGATTGAGAGGACAAATTCAGACGACACTGATCATAGAGGTAAAGCCAAGACCCGTGCAACAAAGTCTAACTGCAACATCTCTATCGTTCACCGGATACAATGTCTTCATCAACGTAGATTCAAACACAATCAACTCCAGAGGAGTAATAATATACACAAAGGGTTCTCTTGAAGTACTGGACATGGAGGTTGCAGTAGATGATACTGAATCAGCATGGTACTCATTGATTTTACATTGGAAAGGAAGAGTATTCTCAGAGGATGTACCTATTGTTAACCATCAAGTAGCACCCAAAAGAACACTTTCTTATTTTCTGGAACAGTACACGGTAGCATGCATACCTTCCCCAAGCTGAACATGTTTTGTATCCCACTGATAGGCCAGATCTGCAGCTGAACCATTCGTCCTCGTCACACACAAAACCTAATCGGCTTGTTCTTGTCACTTATCAAACTCATCCACCAAGTTTTGACCGAATCCCTTCACAACTTATTGCGATATCGTGCTGTATATCGTCTTTGGCCCCATCTCTCAATGGTGAAGAATCACTTCAAAAATTCTTGTATCCAGATCCATATCCGGATCTTCACCAAAATCCAATAAATTCGTCCTTGTCACACATCCAACCTGTCCATCAAATTTCGTCCGAATCCGTCGACAACATTTTGAAATATCCTGTTTACAGACCGACAGACAGACAGGGAAGAAAACATAACCTCCGTCCACCTTCGGTGGCGGAGGTAGCGAGTGTTTAAGCAAGATTGGGGATGGAGAGCAATTGAACATTCTAATAGCTGGAGACTTTAATCATCCAGCCATAGACCAGAGATCATGGCATGTGAGTGGAGGACCAAATTGCCCTCCTAAACACCTCATTGAAGCTCTCCAAGACAGCTATTTAGTTCAACATGCAACAACCCACAGTCGACATTGTCAGGGTCAGGAGCCCAGCACACTAGATCTCCTCATCACCAATGAGAACGATATGGTCAATTCCACTGAATATCTCACACCACTTGGGAACAGAGATCATTGCTGTAGATCTGCAGACGGAGATCCGAGTTGAACACAGTTTGACATTCAAGAACCCTCCAAAACACCCAAGTATAGGTTAAATAAAACAATCGAGTGAAAAATTGCGGGAGATCCAGTGGAAGGAGCATATGACCTCAATGAATTGTCAGAAGCATTGCATTTTTCTTTTCAAGCACAAGTTTGAGCAGAGTACCGACAAGAGACAATCATTGGCAAGGTTAGCAGGTTATAGCACACATTCACACACACAAAGAGAGAACTGCGGTGCAAAACGGTTTCAGTTCGGATTAGTTCAACCGGAGCAGACCTCGACTGCGCGTGGAGTCCAACCCTGGCGATGACCATATGCAGGGGGCTCCGTCAGGATGCAACAGAATAAGAGGGACAATAGGAGGGGGAGAAACACTGACAGCAGGGCCAATGGACAAAATAAAGGGAGACTTGGAAAAATTGGGTGTGTGGGGAGAAATGGGGGTAGGGGAGGATGCACTGGGTGGTATAGAAGCAATCTTTCAGGAAGAAAAAACTGGAAATTTAGAAGGAGGTGTGCTTGGGGGGTAACGAGAGGAGAAAAAATCATGGGTTTGGATGGGGGATTTTTAATTTTTTTTTGTATACCTTGTCGAGGCTCGTATGAAAGCGAACACACAATGCACAGCAAGGGGGTATGAGACAAGAGGGGCGGGAGTGGGAAGGACAAAACAGTGGGGAACAGAGACATTAGGAGATCTGTGGAAGGGAGAGGGATGGGGCGGGGAACATGGGGAATACATTACGGGGACTTTCAGGAGGAAAGCAGGGAATTTGAAGGAGGCGGGCTTGAGGTGGATTAACGGGGGTAGAAAAGATCAAGGATTTGGATGGGGGGGGGGATAAGAAGTGGTGGTGAACAGCTGTTTTGAAGCCCTGGAGGGAAGAATGGCATTGAATAGAGTGAGGGAGTTTATTCCAAAGGTGGGAAAAAAGAGGAATGAAAGAGTGAAGGTGAGCAGTGATTCGTGATTTTGATAGTTTTACCAGAAGGGGGTTGTTGGCGGACCTTGAACACCCTGCGGAAATATGGTGGGGACAAATCGCAGACACAGCAGGGGGGCGAGACTGGAGAGGAGACGGTCGAAGACAGACAGACCACCGACCTGCCTGCGGTGAGAGAGTGAGAGACCCAAAGACTCAGCCTCATCGCGGGAGATGCCAATGATCCGAAATGCCTTGGTTTCCACTGTGTGAAGCCGAGAAAGGTGGGAGGCAGGAGCACCAGCCCAGAGGGGAGAACAATACTCCATCAGGCTGTGAACGAAAGGTTTGAAAGTGGTCAGGAGCTCAGGTGGGCCGAGGAAGGACTTTGCACAACGGAGGATTCCCAGTTGGCAAGGTTTGAAATGTGGTTTTCCCAGGAAAGGTCATGGCAGATAATGAGACCCAGAAGCTTGAAAGAAAGGACTTCTTCCATAGGATTGTTGAGAAAGTGGATGGGGGGTGGGGGGGTTCTAAACGATCCTTTCGAAGAGACATAGTGAGAGTGTGAGATTTGTCCGGATTGAAAGACATGTTCCACATGTTGGACCAGTTTGTGATTTTACCCAGATCTGCAGTGAGCGAAGAAGCTGCTGCATGCCAGTCTGAGGGATGACAGATGGTACGGCAGAGTGTGGATTCATCAGCAAAGAGATAAAGAGGATTTTCCAGAGAGTCGGAGAGATCATTGATGAAAACCAGAAAAAGAACAGGGCCCAGAATGCTGCCTTGAGGAACTCCAGCCTGGACAGGAAGAGGGGATGAAAGAACTCCATTTAGGGCCACACGTTGGCTGCGACCGGAGAGGAAGTCTGCGAGCCATGAGTGTAGATGGCCTTGGATACCATAGGAAAATACCATGGGATGATCTGAGATGGTAGTCAACAGCTGTTTTGAAGATCTGGAGGGAGGAATGAGATTGAAGAGTATGTGGAAGTTGGTTCCATCGGTGGAAAAAAAGAAAAAGAAAAAGAGGAACGAATGAATGGAGGTGAGCAGTGATTCTAGATTTTAGGAGTTTCACTGGAAGGGGGTTGACAGCGGACCTCATGCACCCTGCAGAAACCTGTAGGGGGAACAAAGCATGGAAAGAGCAGAAGATGCAAGACCAGAAAGGAGGTGGTAGAAGACAGAGAGACCACCGACCTGTCTGTGATGTGAAAGAGATAGACACAGAGACTCAGCTTCATCATGGGAGATTCCAATGACTTTGAAGGTCTTGGTTTCCACGGTGTCAAGGTGAGCAAGGTGTGAGGCAGTGGTGCCAGCCCAGAGGGGAGAGCAGAGTGGGAGCAAAACACCCATCCATAAGAAGGGCAGTAGAAAGGGCCCTGAGAATTCTTGTCCAATGAGCCTTATGTCAGTTGTCAGCAAACTATTGGACAATCTGGTGAGAGATGCTACTGTAGAACACATGATGACCTACAATCTACTTTCAGATTGTCAACCCAACAGATCATGCACCCACCACCCAGCTACAATGTGCATTTGAGGAGTTGACAGTCATGCTAGATGTATGAGATTCAATTGATACTCTGTAGCTGGATTTTAGCAAAGTATTTGACTCAGTATCATAAGAGCGGCTTCTCAGGAAGATTGCGACCTATGGAATGTCAAGAAAACTCGTCAAATGGATAACTGTATGTGTGGTTGTACGACAACAGAGAGTTACCATAAATGTGGTGAGGTCAAAATGGACCCCAGTGAGGAGCAGCGGTGTCCTCAGACCTCTGGTGTGCATAATTTTTATTAACTGCCCGTAAAAAAATAAAAAATAAAAAAAATAATAAAAAAAAGAATAAATAAATATTCCAACCGCGAGCAAGAAACAACAACCACAAAGGCCATTTCTTCGCTCTCGTGTGCCCGTACGTGCGTGGCCCGGAAGTTCGCATATCACAGTTACGATTATTCGCAATTTAGGTTTTAATGGCCAATTATTCAATTAGCGCCAATGTATTTTACATTTTCGCAATGTCGTCGCAAGGAAAAACAAAAAGAGAAGAGAAGAGAAAAAAATTTACTTCCTGGTTCGGAGCATACCAGCACTCTGATGTTACCGAAATTTATGCACCGTCTAACATGAAAACGATCATAACTTGGGGCATTGTGTTAATCTATAAATGCGCATAAGAAATCGAGAAATCATTAGAATACACGAAGTCATCACTCTCCAGAAGTACTACGTTGTAACCCGTAATGGGGAACGTGGCTGAGCTTCCCTTCCCCATTGGCCACACCCACGCAACAACGTGTCTTCCCATTGGTTTGGTAAATAAATGGCCATAACTTGGGAGGCACTTGTCCAATTAATATCAAACCTTGAAAAGGCACATCCTCAGGTCCCCAGCAATATACCTGGCAAATTTCAATTAGATCGGACCAGTGGTTGTCAAGAAACAGCGGTCACACACACACACACACACACACACACACACACACACACACACACACACACACACACACACACACACACACACACACACACACACACACACACACACACACACACACACACACACACACGCACGCGCACACACGCGCGCACGCACGCGCACACGCGCACACGCGCACACGCCCACACGCGCACACGCGCACACGCGCACACGCACACACGCACACACGCACACACGCACACACGCACACACGCACACACGCACACGCTGCTGGAATTATAGATAAATGATCAGCCAGAAGTTGTGAGAAATTGCATGTACACTGTAACAGGACATCTTTGCAGCTGACACAAAGACTTTTGGACGTATTTCTAATCATGACAAGATTGAATCCCTCCAAGATTAATTGGATGGAGATAGAGCAACTCCCTTTCAATAAGACTAAATACAAAGTCCCACATATCACATCAAACACCAGATATTGCGACCACGTGAATGAAGTTGATCTTCAAGATATCCAGCAGGAGAAGGATGTAGGTGTCACCATTGACAATGAACTCAGCTTCTATCATCATGCGTCATCAGCAATCCGAAAAGCAAATCAAATCCTGGGATCATCAAACGGACGTTCTCACACTTGACGTCAGAGATGGTCCAAATCCTCCACTCAACTTTGGTCAGACCCCATCTTTGAGTATGGGAGCGTCGTGTGGCACCTGCGATACAAGACTTACGGGGACAAGATCTTGAGGGTACAGAGACTGGCAAATCGCTTAATCCCCCCCCCCCCCCCGAGTCGAGTCACCTACCCTATGGGCAACGACTGGAGATTCTGAACCTGCACTCAATGTCCTCCAGTTGCCCAATGGGGTGACATGATTACTGCACACTCACCTCGGCGTGTCAATCACTTCGTCACACTCCACAACGGGCAACGACTGGGGATTCTGAACCTGCATTCAATGTCCTCCAGTCGCCCAATGGGGTGACATGATTACTGCACACTCACCTCGGCGTGTCAATCACTTCGTCACACTCCACAACGGGCAACCACTGGGGATTCTGAACCTGCACTCAATGTCCTCCAGTCGCCCAATGGGGTGACATGATTACTGCACACTCACCTCGGCGTGTCAATCACTTCGTCACACTCCACAACAAACACAACCACAAGAGGCACGCCATGTAAGATTGTTTAAGAGGAGGTCGAGCCTGGAAGTGAGAAACAAGTTATTCAGCCAGAGAGACATTCATGAATGGAATGGACTTCCATCAAACGTCGTTGAGGGTCCCAAATGTCACTTCATTCAAAAATAATCTTCGTCCGGACTGGTGGAACCAGAAATCTCGGACCATTGTTAGGTGCAGTCGTCAAGTTGTCCACAACCCAGATACGTATACACCGGGATGATCACAAGACGACGACTACTCTTCGGTACTCTGGTGCGATGTAATGTGTTCGAACATCGACGGAAAATAAACATCGCGATGACTCTTCCATGAGCCTCGACCTCTGTGGTGAAAAAGAAAAACCGAAAATAAATCCCAAGATACAGGCCTCTGGCCTCTATTTACAGCACGTTCCTGAAGGATAACTAACCTTTAATAATAAATGCTTTTTTTTTAAACAATAAATTTTTTTTTTTAAAAAGACAAATGCGAATCGCGAGCGTTTCGGAATCCAACACCAAACCTTGCCAAGGCCGACATTTCGCCACCTTCGCTGTCTGACTTATTATCTCCCCTCGATCGAACGGCGATTTCACACCCAAAATAATTACATACACTAAACTTTCATACTGTCAAACTACCCATCTTGGAAAGAACGAACAACCGAGAGAGCAAATAATATATTAATAAGATTAAAAAAAAAAAACGACTAAACTGCCGCGAACTATTCTGCCATGGCGGACAGATACCGTACACATTCATTCGGTCGTATTTCTCCAACACCACTGACTTATTTTTTTATTGTTTACATTATTTTTGAAGTAATAATAAAGGAGAAAATAAATATAGCCTGGTTACATTTGTGGAAAAAATATCCGACCGAAATGTATGAAACAGCAAAAGGTGGAACCATATCGTCGTCGCTATATAAGTCTGTTATATATATACGATCAATTTATCAAATAAGAGCCGACAGAACAAAACAAAAATGTCGAAATACAATTTTTTTTTAAAATGGAGACATAAAGAAAGACCAGCTCTGTAATAATAACTACACGTCTGGATAAATTCAAAGTATCCACCGATGAACGCTGCATCGTATTCCCTCCAATGATTGGATGCAGCCTTGGCCTACTTCCGGTTAGCAACGGGCGCCGCCATTTTAGTGCGGTGACAACAACTCCCCAGCAACGGTTTGAACACCTTTGCTTATGATTTACAAGGAATGACAAGGAATTTAAGGCGCATGAGGAGGCCATTCGGCCCATCATGCTTGTGCTACACCAACACCAGATTTAATAAATCCATCGATACCCCGTCCCTTCGTGTGCAGCCTTTTGGCTCCTCCACTAGTACTCCTTTCGCTGACCTCGGAAGGATGACGGGCTGAGTCAACCCCACCTGGTGTTAATTCAACGGTAGGGATTGAACTCAGGACCCCAGGATTCCAGGTGACCACGCCAACCGCTCCTTTATTAATTGTAATCAACTAGTACGGATCCGTAGGTGCGTGCCCGTAGGTGAGTGCCATAATGTGCAGCCTCTCTCTCTCTCAAACCTCGAAAAGGCACATCCGCGGGTCCCCAGCAATATTCCTGGCAAGTTTCAATCGTGCAAAAGAAATAATATAAAATAAATAAATAAATAAGCATTAATTGTGACGTCATTCGTGACGTCATAGCACCGTGTCTTGTTATTGGTCGACAGATAAATGGCCATAACTTGGGAACCACTCGTCCGATCGACATCAAACCTCGAAAAGGCACATCCGCGGGTCCCCGGCAATATTCCTGGCCAGTTTTAATCAGATCGGACCGTCGATTGTGCAAAAATAAATAAATTAAAAAATGAATAAATAAATAAACATTAATTGTGACGTCATTCGTGACGTCATAACACCGTGTCTTGTCATTGGTCGACAGATAAATGGCCGTAACTTGGGAACTGCTCGTCCGATCGATATCAAACCTCGAAAAGGCACATCCGCAGGTCCCCGGCAATATTCCTGGCAAGTTTCAATGAGATCGGACCGGCGGTCGTCGATAAACGGCGGCCGCAGGAAGACAGACAGACAGACAGACACACACAAACAGACAGACAGACACACACACACAGAGATTGCTGGAATTATTGATAGATTCCTTTGTTACCTCCGTCACCAAAGGTGGGCGGAGCTTATCTTTTCACCCCTGTCTGTCTGTCTGTCTGTGTTTGTCAGCAAGATATCTCAAAAAGTTGTGGACGGATTATGACAAAACGAGGTGGAGAAGTTAGTCAGGTGACAAGAACAAGCCGATGTAGAGTTTGCTTCAGGTCCGAATCCAGATCCAGCCTATCAGTGGGATATAAAACCGAAACTGTTTGGCCTGGTGGAGGTGTGCACTCCACCGGAGTGCCATGGTCGTCGATGATTGGAAGTCTCACACAGGAAATTGGTGAGGCTCAGAATGACAATGTGTAAACAAAAATGATGTTGGATGGACATTGGTGGAGGCAAAGGTTCTACACCGACAAACGTTCTTTGATGGAGGAGCCAGACTCGAGTTTTCAAGGTTAAGTTGTACTCGACCCTGATGAGCAGCTCGGGATAAGTACAGGATACGACCCACAATAACTGATGTGATGATAATGGTTCGAGCGTCTCGAGGTCTGTGGTTCGAATCCAATCCCAGCGAAGTCATCCCAAAGTTTCCAGCATGAGCAGTAAAGAGCATTTCATCATGAAAGTTTCTAATCTTGTTGTTCGACATAATCCCCGTGCATTGACTTCAATGCATGTTGTCCGATGTCTCTCCCATGTTGCTGCTGGACCATATAATGACACCAATGTCCATCATGAAGAACAATTTGAAAGCCAAAACCCTCAAAACGAATGATGAATGTGCAGGTGAATTGTCCTGGAGAAGCCAGGCACTTGTTGTGAACTTTCCGTAGTTTTTTTTCCCCAAAGTTGGTGCAATTCGTTTGTGAAGTAATGTTCACTCATCAGTCATGAACTTCTGTCACGCATGAAGTCTCAGAGAACTGATGCCAGGACTTTGTCACTGGACGCAGCGGCAAAGTCATGGAGAACTTGTGGTTTGAAGGTCATGACAAGGCAAAGTCAGGCCGAGGTCTTGGTCATGGCAAGGCAAAGTCAGGCCGAGGTCTTGGTCATGACAAGGCAAGGTCTTGTGACAAGGTCATGGAGAACTTGTGGTTTGAAGGTCATGACAAGGCAAGGTCTTGTGACAAGGTCATGGAGAACTTGTGGTTTGAAGGTCATGACAAGGCAAAGTCAGGCCGAGGTCTTGGTCATGACAAGGCAAAGTCAGGCCAAGGTCTTGGTCATGGCAAGGCAAGGTCTTGTGACAAGGTCATGGAGAACTTGTGGTTTGAAGGTCATGACAAGGCAAAGTCAGGCCGAGGTCTTGGTCATGGCAAGACAAGGTTTTTAAAATGAGCACCAAAGGGACGAAGGGTCATGGCCAAAATTCAAGACCACCTCCCGTCCTCGGGTGGAAAAGCAAATGGAGAAGACAGGAAAATAAAATCCAGAAAGGGGGAAATTGATTTCCGATGCTTCGCCAGCAAGAGGTGTTTGATTCGCTTTGCAGGAACTTGTCGCCGGCTGTGCTCTTGCTTTCATCAAGGAACGAAGAAGAATCACCGTTACCTCTTCAAAGGAGGAGGAAGAGGAGGAGGAGGAGGTCCATTGCGTGCCGTGACATCAGCGACATAATTTGCATTTTTTAATCAACTCCATCGAAATAATATTTAGAGTAATAACTTTTAAATTATTTAAACCCTTTTACAGATCATCTCATCAACGCATTGGTGGTTCAGTGGTAGAATTCTCGCCTGCCACGCGGGAGGCCCGGGTTCGATTCCCGGCCAATGCAGTTTTGTTTTTGTATCCACAGATACCGCGCAGTTCGATCTTTTTGGATTCTCTGCAATCTTCTGTGTATTATTTTCGTCACGAGAAGGCAAAACGGGAAGGAGAGATGAAGATTGGCTGGAAGAACCTCAACGTTCGTCAGTGAAATGCAGGATGCACGGGGCGTGGTCAAACGGCATAAGCTCCGCCTTTTAAAATCGTCAGGACCGCAGCGAATGGCTGATGGACATTCACGCAGAGGGGCGGGGCATAATAGCTCAAGCACCGCCTCTCAGGATTGTTGGGAACACGGGGTTGACGTCTGAAGCTTTGCTGCAACTTTAAAACGTTTGGAGACATAGATCTGATCGATCTGATCGATCTCTCTCTCTCTCTCTCTCTCTCTCTCTCTCTCTCTCTCTCTCTCTCTCTCTCTCTCTCTCTCTCTCTCTCTCTCTCTCTCTCTCTCTCTCTCTCTCTCTCTCTCTCTCTCTCTCTCTCTCTCTCTCTCTCTCTCTCTCTCTCTCTCTCTCTCTCTCTCTCTCTCTCTCTCTCTCTCTCTCTCTCTCTCTCTCTCTCTCTC